>NC_135499.1:27020236-27167736 GCF_052857255.1 Amblyomma americanum | reverse complement strand
TGCCGTAGTGGAGGGCTCCGGAATAATTTACATCCCCTGGGGATCTATAATGTGCACTGACATCGCACAGCACACGGGCGCCTTAGCGTTTTTCCTCCATTTGCAGAAGGCAGAATTTGATTTGAATATGTGTTTGCAGGTGTTTTTAATAATAATAATAATAATAATAATAATAATAATAATAATAATAATTGTTTTTGACGGGAAAAAGATGGCGCAGTATATGTCTCATATATCGTTGGAAACCTGAACCGCGCCGTAAGGGAAGGGATAACGGAGGAAGTGGAAGAAGAAAGGAAGAAAGAGGTGCCGTAGTGGAGGGCTCCGGAATAATTTACACCCCCTGGGGATCTATATTGTGCACTGACATCGCACAGCACACGGGCGCCTTAGCGTTTTTCCTCCATTAAAACGCAGCCATCGCGGTAGGGTTCGAACCCGGGAACTCCGGATCAGTAGCCTAGCGCCCTAACCACTGAGCCACCGCGGCGGGTAGCCTGTACATTTTCTGAGCGTTTGGCGGTGACAATATTCAAGTGGCTATAATACGGTCAAGGAAATGAAGGTTAAATGCAGGGAGTGTGAGGAGTTGGTAAACGTGAAGGAAAAGCGATTCGAACCGGAAGAGGATGCTCAGGCGCGGATTTCATGCGCAAATATTTGTTAAGTGCACGCAGGGAAAGGCTTGGCAAGAAAAGCCAAATTATCGTCACGTATTGATCCTCTACAAAAAAAGGTAGAGGTAGAAAAAGCAGAAAACCGAAATGTTTAGGAGCTGCTTCGTCAGACTGAAGAAAAATGGGTGACACCGCCATCGGAAACCACAATGGCGGACATTCCAGCGCGAGCCGCACGGATGGGGCCCGCATTGGCCTAGGCAGTTAGCATAACCAAGCAGGTTTCGACAGGGACAGCTATTCACAGGTAGAACTCAAGAAGTTTGGAGTGAATGGGGAGAAAGGGAACAAGGTAAATCCAGAAATGAGGTCACAGTGATAACATATAGCATAATCAGGAGGTTGGCAGGGAGGAAAAAAGTTGTCATGTGCTTAACGCTGGTGAATCAAACATGAGGAGGTGCCAAGGAGCAATAATGGAGTGGGAAAAAGAAGATAGGAGAGTACCAGTCGGGACTTTCCCAAGGAGGACAATGAAAAGCCAGCTAAGAGAGACGAAAAGCAAACTGTCTTAGAATGTGGCAGGGCGTAACCTGGTAATGGTAGCGACGGGGCTGAATGATGTCCTCAACGGTGACACCACACAAGTTGTGGAAAGATTAGCTCGGGGAGTTGACGATATAAGGGCAATACCACAGCAAGTGCAGATCGTGGTGGGCACAGTACCGGAGGTGCAAGCACGTAACAGAAAATTACCAAGGACGTGCTGACTATTAATCGGGAGATAAGGTAGGTAAGCCTCAAAAAGGCTTCGAAGTGGCAAACATTAAAACAGGGAAGTGCAGGAAAGTGTCAGGGTAGGAGTAGAGATCTGCTGGTGCCTGGTGGGCAGTAGCTTTTTAGGGGTCAAGGGAGGCTCAGTGCAAAAGGCAAGTAGAAGCAAAAATAAAGCGAAATAATGGAGGATGAGCCCAACAAAATGGCCACTAGGAAGGATGAAAACTACAAAAAAAATTTAACATCAGGGTCAGTTGCTTAAACATACATGGCAGTAGAAAGAAAGTGAAATGGTTAGAAATAGAACAGGAGTTCAGTGACGATGAAACAGATGCGTACGCTCTCTGCGAGACATCCCAGATATCTAGTATATCCACTGTATATTGACGGTTTATTCAGAACTTAACCCGCTGGCCCGAAGCAGTGCCCATTCGGGGTATTACTGCGAAAAAAGTTGTCAAACCTTCGTGTCAGCATGGGTTTCCCGCTTAGGTTGGCCGGCATTGTTACCATGGATAGTGGCCGCCAGTTCCAATGCACCTTCTTCACTTCCCTCACCGGTCGGCTCGACGCTAATTACTCCCGAACCACAGCATACCATCACTGTGCAAACGGCATAGTCGATCGGCTCCATCGCCAGCTCAAGGCTGCCGTCACTGCGCGCCTGGATCGCGAGCGCTGGGTCGGCCACTTTCCTCTGGTGATCCTTGTGCCTACGCGCTGTGCTTTCTCGTGACCTTGGCAGTTCGGCGGCCGAACTCGTCTTCGGTGTACCCCTGCGGCTTCCCGGAAACTTGTTCGTTCCTTCGTCTCCCTCGTCCCAGCCCCTATAGTACCTCCAGTGCCTACAGGGCTGTATTCAACACCTGCGCCCAGTGCGGCCTCGATCATCTGACCGCCATGACTTTGTACACCTTGGACTTCCTCGTTGACACATGTTTTTCTAAGGCGAGACGCTGCAAAGGCGCCTCTTACCCCCTCGTACGACGGCCCGTCCTGCGTCCTCAACAAGACGACAAAGTCGCCGACTATCCTGCTGAACGTTCGGGAAGAGGCAGGCTTTTTGGATTGCCTCAAGCCCGCATACCCAGAGACTCCTCCCCAAAAGCTCCCCTCGGATGTTGCCGGCTTAACTGCCCACCTGCCTGACGCCAAGCAGCCCCATTTCTGCCCCGTCGGCGAGTGCATTTCGCAGCTCTTTCTGGGTGGGGGGCCCTGTAGAACACTGTTATGCTGCAAAGCGGAGGCGCTAAGATCGGCTTTTCCAGCCGGCGGAAGAAGAATCAGATGAACTGCGCGTGCTCGGCGTGCATGCACGGCATGGGCTGTTCGGTGCTAAAAGCCTGCTACGTTGGTCCTCTTGCTCTGGCTCTCCGCGGCGACCCCGTAAATTCCCTACAATGGCGACGTCTGAGGAGGGCGCAACATAACAATAATCGAGAAGAATGGGGGAGGGTAGGTGTGCTGATGCATAAAGGAACAAATTGGCAAAGAATAAAGATGACAAGCAGCGATGGCGTAGAGGTAGAACGTCCGCCTCGCGTGCAAGAGGACCGAGGCTCAAATCCTGGTGCCGCGCAATTCTCCACCGGGTTTAAAAAAAATCCGCGTGTCGATAGAATTGCATAACCAGGCCTGGAGTGCGGCCTGATCTCGGTGACCAGAACCGACAACGCACTCTCTCACCAGAGCAGGATTTGGCCACCCTGGTGTAGAACTTGGCCACAACCTTCTATGATCATACCAATTAACCCTCGGCCCTCAGTCCCCAGCGGCTGCAGAGCAACTGACCACGGCGGCGGTCAGACCTGTGACGCAGCGGAGGGTGCTAAGAATCTCTGGCTCCGGACAGGCCGCCATTGGAATCTGAACCTGGCAACGTTTAAGGCTAGAACTTTAGCTAGTGAGGCTAGCCTAGCAGTGCTGTTTGAGGAACTAGCGGGAATTAATTGGGATGTGATAGGGCTTAGCGAAGTTAGGAGGACAGGTGAGGCGCATACAGTACTAAAGGACGGACACATACTGTGCTATCGCGGGCTAGAGGATAGACGAGAACTAGGTGTAGGATTCCTCATTAATAAGGATATAGCTGGCAACGTAGAGGTGTTTTTCAGCATTAACGAGAGGGTAGCAGCTATAGCAATTAGGCTGAATAGGAGGTACAAGCTGAAAGTGGTGCAGGCCTACGCACCCACGTCCAGCCATGATGACCAGACCGTTGAAAGTTTCTATGAGGACGTAGAATCGGCAATGAATAAAGTAAAATCGCAGTACACTGTACTGATGGGCGACATCAATGCGAAGGTGGGCAAGAAGCAGGCTGACGACCACGCGGTAGGTGACTATGGGATAGGCTCTAGACATAGCAGGGGAGAGTTATTAGTCGAATTCGCGGATAGCAATAATTTACGGATCATGATTACCTTCTTCCGCAAACGAGAAAACAGTAAGCGGACCTGGAAGAGCCCCAATGGTGAGATTAAAAATGTGAATCGACTTCATACTATGCGCTAAACCTGGCATCATTCAGGATGTGGCCGTCCTCGGAAAGGTGCGTTGTAGCGACCACAGAATGGTAAGGTCTAGAATTAGCTTAGGCTTGAAGAGGGAACGGACGAAGCTAGTGAAGAAGAAGACCATTAACGAGTTAGCCGTAAGAGGGAAAGCACAGGAGTTTAGGATAGCGCTGCAAAACAGATATTCGGCTTTAACTGAGGAAGATGATCTTGACGTTCATTCAATGCACGATAATCTGACATCAGTAATTACGGAGAGCGCAGTAGAAGTAGGCGGTAGGACAGTTCGAAAAGATACCGGGAAGCTATCTCAGGTGACGAAAGATCTGATTAAGAAGCGCCAACACATGAGGGCATCTAACCATACCGATAGAATAGAACTAACGGAGCTATCAAAGTTAATAAATAAGCGCAAGGTAGCCGACATAAGGAAGTTTAATATGGAGAGAATCGAGCATGCTATAAAGAACGGAGGTAGCCTAAAAACAGTGAAGAGGAAGCTAGGCATAGCTAAAAACCAGATGTATGCATTAAGAGACAAGCAGGGCAATGTCATTAGCAATATGGATAAGATAGTTAACTTAGCCGAAGAGCTCTACACAGACCTGTACAGTAGCCAATGTAATCAGAGCGTTAATGAGAAACACAGCAGTGCACAGGAATGCGTCATCCCACCAGTAACGAAGGATGAAGTAAAGAAAGCCTTAGAAGCAATGAAAAGGGGGAAAGCAGCTGGCGAGGATCAGGTAACAGCAGATCTGTTGAAGGATGGAGGGGACATCATGCTAGAAAAACTAGCCACCTTGTATACGCAATGCCTTATGACCTCGACTGTACCAGAAGCTTAGAAGAATGCAAACATTATCTTAATTCATAAGAAGGGAGACGCCAAGGACTTGAAAAATTACAGGCCGATCAGCTTACTATCCGTTGCCTACAAAGTATTTATTAAGGTAATCGCTAATAGAGTCAGGGCAACGTTAGACTTTAATCAACCAAATGATCAGGCAGGCTTTCGTAAAAGATATTCCACAATAGATCATATTCACACTATCAATCAGGTGATAGAGAAATGCGCAGAATATAACCAACCTCTATATATAGCTTTCATTGATTACGAGAAAGTATTCGACTCAGTGGAAACCTCAGCAGTCATACAGGCATTGCGTAATCAGGGGGTAGAAGAGCCTTATGTCAAAATACTGGAAGATATATATAGCAACTGCACAGCTACTATAGTCATCCATAAAGTCAGCAATAAAATTCCAATAAAGAAGGGCGTCAGGCAAGGAGACACGATCTCGCCAATGCTGTTCACCGCATGTTTACAGGAGGTATTTCGAGGCCTGAATTGGGAACAGTTGGGAATAAGAAGAAATGGAGAATACCTAAATGATCTGCGATTTGCTGGTGATATTACCTTGCTGAGTCACTCAGGAGGTGAACTGCAAATCATGATCAATGAGTTAGACAGGCAGAGCAGATCGATGGGTCTAAAAATTAACATGCAGAAAACCAAGGTAACGTTCAACAGCCTGGCAAGAGAACAACAGTTCACAATTGGCAGAGAGAGCCTAGAAATTGTGACGGAATACGTCTACTTAGGGCAGGTAGCGACAGCTAATCCGGGTCATGAGAGGGAGATAACTAGAAGGATAAGAATGAGATGGAGCGCATATGGCAAATTCTCGCAAATCATGAGTGGCAGTTTACCAATTTCCCTCAAGAGGAAAGTGTACAACAGCATAATCTTACCGGTACTCACCTACGGAGCAGAAACGTGGAGGCTAACGAAAGAGTTCAGCTTAAGTTAAGGACAACGCAGCGAGCCATGGAAAGAAAAATGATAGGTGTAACGTTAAGAGATCGGAAGCGGGCAGAGTGGGTGAGGGAACAAACACGGGTTAATGACATCCTAGTCGAAAACAAAAGAAAGAAATGGGCTTGGGCAGGGCATGTAATGCGAAGGCAAGATAACTGCTGGTCCTTAAGGGTAACGGAGTGGATTCCAAGAGAAAGTAAGCGCAGCAGGGGGCGGCAGAAGGTTAGGTGGGCGGATGAGATTAAGAAGTTTGCAGGCAAAGGGTGGATGCAGCTGGCAAAGGATAGGGTTAATTGGAGAGACATGGGAGAGGCCTTTGCCCTGCAGTGGGTTTAGTAAGGCTGATGATTATGATGATGATGATGATGATGATGATGCAAAGAAGATGTCTTGACAACGAGAACGTTTGCCGCTAAAAGGACATGGCTAGAGGCAGTTTATTCAGGTAAAGCGGATAAATGCAGGCAAGGAAACAAGGACCTAGTAAATTGTCTCAATGACAATATTAAACAGCTTGAAGACGGTGGTGGAATTGTTTTGTTGTGTGACATGAATCAACACATCGAGGGTTGGAATATAGGCTCAGATTGTCACGGAAAGTTAATGTCAGACTGCTGTCACTGGCGCAGCTTAGTTATTTTAAGTACAGAAACTAAAAGTAAGGGACAAATGACGGAGAAATTTCGTAACGGGCACACGACCATTCACTACTGCCAAATGTCGCAGGGGATCCAAAGCAAGCTCGCAAAAACTGTAACAGACGAAGATGGGGAGTACAGTCTGGGAACTAACTATAAGCGCATTATGCGGCACATGTCAGCCCTGATCAAACGAGAAATGCCCGGAAGACAAAAAGCGAACGCAAAGTTAAAGGAAGAACAAAAAGCCCTAATAGCAGCCGGAATTAATGACGCAATAGGACGCCCAATGGAAATGTGCGATTATAAATACAACTACTCATCAGTAGAGACATGAAAAAGTAAAGAGGTAAGCCGTTGGTGAGGAAAGTGGAAGCCCCGAAACTGGTGGAAAAAGGAAATTAAGGAGGCCATCGAACAACGACGGGTGGCTTCAACAGGACTTAGGGAAGCAAAGATGGTGCAGTTATCTCAAGAGGAAATAGACCAAAAATGGCAATCATTCCGACGAAAGAAACTGAATTGCAGGTCCTCGTCCAGTGTAAAATAAAGCAGGCCACTGGTCGCACGATGGCTGAAAACCGCGATGTAACTAAAGGTGGGCCAAGAAAATTCTGGAACCACATAATCTAGCTGGATAAAAAGAATAAGAGCAGCAACAACGTATTAAAGGTGCCGGGGTAAAATGTTTACAGGGAGGCGACGTTGTGAAATACATTACATCAGTTACAGGCGAGTCATTTAGGAGCTACGATAGGGCAATCCACCCCCATGAGGGAGCAACACAATGACAGCATAATAGAAAGCAGCTCAGAAATGGCCCATCCTAACTGGAAAAAGGTGAAGAAAATAATCCTATATGCACATCCCCAGGGTTAGACGAAATTTCAATCAAGCTGATTAATGACCTTGGTCAAAGGAACACGAAAACGTTGTTGAAAGCGTTGGAAACAGTTATAACAAATAAGCGAATTCCGCACAGCTTCCGTACGAGTAATATGAATTTCATTTATAAATCGAAAGAAGTTAGCATGTACAAAAATTCATCAGACTAATTATGATAACGTCTGTTAAATAAATAAACGCTCACAGTGCAGGCGATGAAATTAAAAATGCAGTCATGGGTAATAATACATTTCACCCATAATATCTGATACCTGAGAACTTCAGAACGGCTTCAGAAGATGTAGGGGGCTTTGTTTGGTTTCGTTTATGGGGGTTTAACGTCCCAAAGCGACTCGGGCTATGAGAGACGCCGTAGTGAAGGGCTCCGGAAATTTCGACCACCTGAGGTTCTTTAACGTGCGCTGACATAACACAGCACACGGGCCTCTAGAATTTTGCCTCCATCGAAATTCGACGGCCGCGGCCGGGATCGAACCCGCGTCTTTCGGACCAGCAGCCGAGCGCCATAACCACTCAGCCACCGCGGCGGTAGGGGGCTTAGATGGCAGCCTGTTCGTGCTTACCCAATGCATGGAAATAGCTAAGGCGTAAAACAGACCCCTGTATTTAGCCTTCCTGAGCATAAGCAGTGCGTAAGAACAACGACCTTGTAGCAGCGACCATTCTTATTCGCGATCAAAAATTATCCCATAAAGGGTTCATGCCGACGCTGCAGGGGTGCTGGTGTGAGGCTGGTAATTAAAAATAGCATTCGTATATTTTGCAAAGGTCATTACGCCAGCTTTGCATCCTCTCCGCTTTCTTGTTATGACCCAAGTTATCTCAGTGTTGCAGTCTAATGCTGCAGCACTAATTGGTTGATTGGCTGACGTTTCTTCAGTTCAACCGCGCGGGCTGCAATGTTGATATATTAGTCAGACGACGTCTTATAAAGTCACATATATATATATAAAAAATCAGGGACAATTATTTTACTCTTTCCAGCACAGCACGTCTCCTATGATCGATAATGATGATCAACAGAAGCAGTGTGAACTGCACTTGCTTTTGATGCGTTTTACTTGTATGTCTTAGCTTGATTGATAGAGAAACAGATTTTAGGCAGATGTCTGTGAGCTTTCTCTTTTTCTTTAGGAAAGTATAGGCAAGAACAAAAGATTATGGTGATTGTATCACAGAATCTAATATACAATGTCAAGAATAGCACAAACTGTACAAAAAGCCACCGCAATAATCAGTGTGTAAAAAATTTTGTAGTCACTGCCTAAACTTTCTGAGAAAAAGGCATCGCGCTGAGCTAGCTGTTTAATATCGAAACAAAAAATATCTGAATTTGGTTCCTCGAGATAGCGTTCTGTGTTTGGCGAGCTCGTTTACGATGCGACCCATTGTTAATTTGCACGCCGTCTCGACGTAACTCTCCTTAAAAGGCTACTCGCAGGCAACATGCGTTGGAATCAGTTTGCGGTCCTTTGTTTTGATCATTTGATCAGCCGCTCCCACTCCACACGTCGTGCAGGGCCTGAAGGCGCGCAGAACATAAAAAACCTTGTCCGGATTCGACCAGTAGCCGCTCTGACACAGCGGCACGAAGCATGTTTCCGAACAGCCCTGATGCTACACGTTAGGCCCGATTAGTCACTGCTACTGTGATGACCCCCATAATGCGCAGGTCCACACGGGACGGAGAGGCAAAGAGACACCGTATGGCTCAGTTTAAACAAACAGGTATATTCAATAATTACACATGATTAAGATTATACATCAGAGGCTGGGGCGTCCGAGCTTACGTGCCGACGACTTCATGGGGGCGATGGAGTGGCTCCGGAGTTGGGCTCGAGCGGTTGCTGGCAGAAGCTGCACGCCGTCGGGCTTCCGCGCTGAAGGCCCTCTTGGCGAACGATGTCGTCCTGAGCGTGCCTCTTCCGTACTGCTTCTCGATTTTTATATCCTCTTCTCCACACTCCCTAGGGTGAGGACGCCCACGCCGGAGGGGAAGGAGGGGGGGCTAGGGCTTTCACTTGGGCGCACAAACATACCACCGCATCGTGGTCTCGCCCCCCTCACGTGTTGAGTCCGCGGGAAAGAATGTTGTCTTCGAGGTAGCGCATAGCGTCGGCTGTGGTAAGGCGCGCTCTGGCTTGCTGACAGTTCCCGCGGGTCACCGGCCTCCATTCTCCATCCATCAACTGACACTCGCTCCTCAAGGTAAGGCGCGCTCTGGCCCGCTGACAGTTCCCTTGTCCTGGAATGTGCTCGGAAGGGCCGCCCCTGGAACCGCCACGCCAATTGGGGAGGATAAAGCCTGTTTCCCCGCGGCGGCGGCGGCGGGTCCGGTTGGGTCCGGTTGGGCTTAAACCCCTTCGTTCTTTTTGTCACTCTCAACGAGCATGGCTGGGTAATTGATGATGCCTGTCATCTGGGTCTCCGTCTACGCCGCGCCGTCGAACGTGGAACCTCGTAGCACACACAAGGAATGTACCTCGTAGCACACACAAGGAATGTACCTCGTAGCACACACAAGGAATGTACCTCGTAGCACACAAGGAATGTCACACTCGCTCACCCTCCAGAAGAATGTTCTCCGAACATTTGAGTCCCTGCAGCTCCCCTTGTCTTTCTGAATCGCCTCGCACAGTGCGTCCGACAAAACACTTTTCGCTGCACTCAACACCACTGCACAACACCATATGCCTCCGCTGTCATAACTGGCGTCTCCAGGGGCAGCACTGATCTTCTTTTACAGATAAACATGAAACTCAGCACCCAAGCCCCTCCTTTCTAGTCCAAACTGGACGAAATAAATTTACCACAGTTACAAAGGAGCTCCCACTTCTAGCACGATCACGGCACAGACAAAAATATAGATAACGAAAGGAAGTAGGGCAGGTTCTGCATGCGCTCCGCATGCTCCCCTGTGAAGGTGTTACTTAATGACAGAAAGGTTTAACTACCAACTCCGATAACTTAACACATAAGCACATAGCAATGTTATGAGCTGTGGCATTACACAATTCTAACCAGTTCAAAACTCCGCTCTGTTTACACCATTAGTCCGACTTAGTTTTCCGATTTCGCAGCGGATATCGGCCTTCATGAGTCATACTAAGTAAGTCTGTGACCCTTTGTCTGCTTTGGGAATCGCGAGGGCTCGTGGCAGGAGCCTCTCCTGGCGTTATCTGCGCGGCAACCTCGCGCGCTTCTTCTTCTAGCAATGCATGAAGTAAATCCGGTGGCATTCTGGCCGTCACCTCTGGCGCCTGCCGAACAAATGCAGGAGAGGGCGTTTCTTGCGAACTATCTGCGCGCTTCGCTTCACTTCTGTCCCCATCAAAATCCGCGCTTTCCCTTTCCTCATTTCGTGAATACTGAACCGGTGCCGACTTGAGGCGATTTGCGTGTATCCTTATCAAGCGCCGGTTCACGTCTCGGACTCTGAAGTTTACCGGAGAAAGCTTCTCGACAACCTCGCACGGTCCTCTCCACTTCGTCTGGAACTTACGAGCTAGCCCAATCTGCCTTTGGCAGTTTTCAATGTACACGCTGTCCCCCACATTAAACGGCGCGTCTCTAGCACTGCGATCGTGCACCTCCTTCCTGCGCTTCGCCGCTTTCTTTAAGGCCTCCTTTGCGATGTCCCTCGCCACTTGCAAGCGCGATTCTAGCTCCACCTTATAGTCGTCCAGTGAAGCGTATGGGACACGACGGGGGCCCTCTGGCACTTCACTAGGCTGGTCCGGGTCTCGGCCGTAGAGAAGAAAGAATGGCGATTCGCCCGTGCTCTCGTGTGCTGCGGAATTGTAGGCAAACATTGCATATGGGAGCCACAAGTCCCAGTCCCGCTGGTCGCGCGAAACAAAATGCGACAGGAACCCGGCCACGGTTTGGTTCAGTCGCTCCACCGCGCCGTTGCAAGCCGGATGGTACGGTGTTGTCTGCTTCTTAGCGATCTTAAGCAGCTCGCAAACTCTCCTCATTAGCTGCGACACGAAGTTCGTTCCCCGATCTGTCAAGAGTTGCCTCGGGGGTCCATGTCGGAGCACGATCTGTTCGACAAATGCTCTTGCAACCGTGTCTGCCTTCTGATCTGGGAGTGCTACCGCTTCCGCGTATTTTGAAAGGTGATCGACAAATACTAAAATGTACTTGTTTCCGGAAGTGGTCGTGGGCAATGGGCCCATTATGTCCATACCTGTCCGCTCGAAGGGAGCCGAAACCTCAGGGAACGGCTGAATTGGAGCTGGTCTTCGTCCCTTGGGTGTTTTTCTTTCGAGACAGGAATGACACTTCGCACAGTAGTCTCTAACATCCTGTCGCATGCCACTCCAAAAGTACAAACGCTCCACACGCCTGCGTGTCTTCGCTACGCCAAAATGACCGGCGCATGGCGCATCGTGAAACGCGCGAAGAACCCTTTCTGTCCACGACCGAGGTATGACGACTCTCTCCCAAGTGGTTTTCTCTGGTCTCCCTTTCCTGGTTGGCCTCGTGCGCCGACACAGGGTGCCGTGTTTGTCAATGAAATAACCTAGCTGTTCGGGGTGAGACGGTGCGCCCTCTAAGCTTTCGATTATTCGCTTCAGGTCAGGATCTTTGCACTGCTCTGTGCGTAATTCGGCGGGGTCGACTACGGGGACAAACTCTTCTATAGCTGCCACGGCAGCTGTGCGGCTGAGTGCATCAGCATTCAGATGTGTCTTTCCTGACTTGTGCTCAACTTCAAAGCAGTATTCCTGCAGGTGTAGATTCCATCTAGCGAGTCGCGAGCTAGGGTCCCTGACACTCATCACCCATTTCAGAGGATGGCAGTCTGTGACTAGCTTGAATTTGCGGTCGTAAAGGTAGCATCTGAAGTGCTTTACTGCCCAGACAACGGCGAGGCACTCCCTTTCCGTAGCTCCGTACTTTTGCTCTGTGGGGCTCAGCTGTCGGCTAGCAAAAGCAACGGGATGTTCTTTGCCCTCGATAATCTGAGATAGCACGGCACCAACTGCGAACTTTGACGCATCTGTGGCCATAACGAAGGGCAAATTAAAATCCGGGTGGCGCAACAGCGGTGCACTCATTAGCTTCCTTTTCAGGGCCCCAAAAGCATTCTCCGCGTTTTCGTCCCAGCGAAAGGCGACATTTTTCGCTGTTAAGGCGGTGAGCGGCTTAGCGAGCTTGGCGAACTCCTCTGTGTGCCTTCGGTAGTAACCGATCAGGCCGAGAAACTGCCGGACCTGGCGGACGCTAGTCGGGGATGGAAAATCCGAGACACACCTTAGTTTCTCAGGGTCCGGTCGCACGCCGTCAGCTGAAACAACGTGCCCGAGGTATTTCACCTCGTTTTTGAGGAATTGGCACTTAGAGGGCTTCAGCTTGAGACCCGCTGCTCTTAGTCGCACCAAAACCTGCTCAATATCGCGCAAATGGTTCTCAAAACTGTCACTGTATATGATAATGTCATCCATATACACGAAGCACAGCTTCCCCAGAAGACCTGCCAGGATAACATCAGCGGTTCTCTGCCAGACAGCAGGGCTGTTGGCCAGACCCATCGGCATTCTTTTCCATTCATAGTGCCCTGAGGGCGTGTTGAATGCCGTTTTCTCGGCATCTGCCGGATCCATTGCTATGTGCCACAATCCCGCCGCCATGTCCACTACCGTGAAGTACCTGGCAGAGCCCAGCTGAGAAAGCGTCTCCTGTATATTGGGGATGGGGTATGGATCGATGCGAGTTACGGCATTTAGTTTGCGGTAGTCCACTACCAATCGATACGAGCCATCTGGCTTTTCCACCAATAGTGCTGGTGCTCCCCAGGGTGACTTTGAGTGTTCGACAATGCCGCGATCAATCAGGTCCTGCACCTGCCGCTCCATCTCCTCACGTTGGGAGTAAGGAATCCTGTACGCACGCTGGTAAACGGGCGATGAAGTGCCGGTTTCTATCCTGTGCTTTATAACGCCACAGCAGCCCAAATCCAGGTTGGACGCGGCGAATACTTCCGAGTAGTCGTTCAGCAAACCAGCCAGAGCCTTCCTCTCCCTGGATTTTACGTGAGAAAGATCGAACGACACCTTTGGAGCAGCCGAAGGACTAGCGTGCTCTACAGTTGCGAGTACCGTATCGGTGGGCTCACGTTTCTCTATCGCAGAGGTGAAGAAAGCCAATGTTTTGTTCTTGGGAAGGCTCAGTGGCTGCTGGCTACAGTTAACCACCCGTAGGGGCACTCTGTGGGCGTCATTAACTGTCACGAGGCACGCGGCTGCCTTCAGGCCATTGCTGAGAGAGTCGACCGGCTCAAGCACTCCCACGGCGCCGCTCTCTACATCTGAAGGCACAAACGCGTACAAAATGTGCTCCGACCAAGGAAGGACGACCGCCTCATCGACCAGCCTGACGGCAACCCGCGAATATACCTTCTCCAATGATCCCACTGTTTGACGGGTGTCAATATCGGTAATGCGAATCTCAGCCCCTCTCCTGTTCAAAAACGGAACTTTTGATCCGCCCGCATTAACCTCTTCCTCAGAGAATGAGACTACTACCTTCCCTTTTCTCAAAAAATCCTGCCCTAATATACCTGACACTCCGTTTGGCAGAGACACCGTGTCTGGGCATACGTAGCAGGGGTGCTCCAATGCAATTCCGCCGAGAGAGAAGTGTAACCGGTAGAGTCCACTTATGCCAAGAGGATCCCCCGTTATGCCTACAAATTTGGTTGCCATACCACCAGACGCTTCCAACACCTCGCGGTCCCCCTTCCTTCGAAGCGTGTTAAAAGTGCTCTCCTTAAGCAATGTCACCTTTGACCCCGTATCTATCAACAATTCCATGCAACAACCATTTAACTTGCAACGCACAACAGGGCATGCCTCGTCGGCCACACAAACTACCACCACCTCATCATCCACTGCTCCCTCCCCACGCTCCTCAGGCTGGGGAGGGCTATCTAGTTTTCTGTCTCGGTATCTGGAGCCCCGCTGTAGGCTTGCTTAGGGCGTGTCTCGCCTGCTTCTCTTTGTGGCTCCCCACGGCGCACGTTTTGGCAGAACCTGGCGATGTGTCCGCGACCCTGGCAAGCGAAGCATACGATTTCTTCAAAATCTCGCATACCGCGCCTGTAGCTTTGTGGCGGTCTCCGGTTTCCAGCGAATGGGCGCTGTTGAGCGCGCGCTTCAACCTGGCGTTCTACCTGCTGAGATAGCAGCTGTTCTAAGCGATCTAACCGCTCTGTCAAGAGAGCAACCTCAGGGTTGAGCACTGCTCTCTCTATGACGCGTACTCTCGCTGCGGCTGTCGTTAACGCCTCATTTTGTTCCTCATCCAATGCGGCCTCCACGGCTTGGTCGAAATTGCTCGGCTTGCGCGAGAGCACGAACCGGCGCACGGGGTCTTGCAGACCAGCCACGAACAAAGCGGTCATTTCCTCTTTAAGTATATCCTCCGCGTATTTCTTCTTAAGCTGGTCTCCTTCCTCCTCCCTGCTTAACGTATCGCGCGCTAAGCGCTGAAGCCGCGACGCAAACGTTCGCACGTCCTCCCCTACCATCTGTCCGGCGTCACGGAGCCTCTGTACTCGCACGTGACGTGGTTCAGTGTCAAAATGCTCAAACGCGAGCTTCTTAAATTCCGCAAATGATTTTGTGGATTTTACTTTTTCGTCTCGCCATGCAAAATCATGAGCAGCTCCTGCCATCTTACACCTCGCCATTCGCAGCATTTGAGCATCGGACCATCCCCCCATTTTCCCAATCTCTTCTAGCATGGAAAAGAAATCGCAGATTGGAACCCCTGTCTTATCTCCCGTAAACGTCGGAATGACGCTTCCTAATGCCAGCATGCTTGCTCCGAGCGACGGCTGTGGAGTGGGAGCTCCCTCAGATAAAGACATTTTTTTTTCAAGCCCTCCGGTGCCTCAAGCCTCTCAAATGGGGGTAAATGTCCCACAATCAGTCCCGTGATTCCCTTTTGATTACAATTTTGAAGTCATGAATGTCGCAGCATTCAGAGGACATTTGCTTTTGAGACCCCACTTCTGACACCAGTGAGATGACCCCCATAATGCGCAGGTCCACACGGGACGGAGAGGCAAAGAGACACCGTATGGCTCAGTTTAAACAAACAGGTATATTCAATAATTACACATGATTAAGATTATACATCAGAGGCTGGGGCGTCCGAGCTTACGTGCCGACGACTTCATGGCTCCGGAGTTGGGCTCGAGCGGTTGCTGGCAGAAGCTGCACGCCGTCGGGCTTCCGCGCTGAAGGCCCTCTTGGCGAACGATGTCGTCCTGAGCGTGCCTCTTCCGTACTGCTTCTCGATTTTTATATCCTCTTCTCCACACTCCCTAGGGTGAGGACGCCCACGCCGGAGGGGAAGGAGGGGGGGCTAGGGCTTTCACTTGGGCGCACAAACATACCACCGCATCGTGGTCTCGCCCCCCTCACGTGTTGAGTCCGCGGGAAAGAATGTCTTCGAGGTAGCGCATAGCGTCGGCTGTGGTAAGGCGCGCTCTGGCTTGCTGACAGTTCCCGCGGGTCACCGGCCTCCATTCTCCATCCATCAACTGACACTCGCTCCTCAAGGTAAGGCGCGCTCTGGCCCGCTGACAGTTCCCTTGTCCTGGAATGTGCTCGGAAGGGCCGCCCCTGGAACTGCCACGCCAATTGGGGAGGATAAAGCCTGTTTCCCCGCGGCGGCGGCGGCGGGTCCGGTTGGGTCCGGTTGGGCTTAAACCCCTTCGTTCTGGTTGTCACTCTCAACGAGCATGGCTGGGTAATTGATGATGCCTGTCATCTGGGTCTCCGTCTACGCCGCGCCGTCGAACGTGGAACCTCGTAGCACACACAAGGAATGTACCTCGTAGCACACACAAGGAATGTAGCTCGTAGCACACAAGGAATGTCACACTACTTTCATTTCCTTGGGCTCAAAGAAAAGAGCGAAAAAAGCTAAAGAGCAGCGTAGGTGTGTGAAAACGCTTCGAAAACACAAGGTGCGGCCAGTGCAATTATAGCAAGTCGGGGTCACTGACGGCACGATGGATGGATGGATGGATGGATGGATGGATGGATGGATGGATGGATGGATGGATGGATGGATGGATGGATGGATGGATGGATGGATGGATGGATGGATGGATGGACGGACGGACGGACGGACGGACGGACGGACGGACGGACGAGCGGACGGATGGGCGGACGGACGGACGGGCGAGCGGACGGACGGACGGACGGATGGATGGATGGATGGATGGATGGATGGATGGATGGATGCATGAATGGATGGATGGATGGATGGATGGATGGATGGATGGATGGATGGATGGATGGATGGATGGATGGATGGATGGATGGATGGATGGATGGATGGATGGATGGACGGACGGACGGACGGACGGACGGACTGACGGACAAGGCTGACTCTTTAAATCGGGCAGTGGTTCAAACCACTTAGTCTTGAATTGTGAAATCTTACTCTTGTCTTGACAAGCAGCGTTCCCTGGCCACCAGAGTTGCACTCAACACTGGCGCTGGTACCTCATCCCAGTGAGAACCCCTGAGCTTAGACACTAGCCAGTATATTGCAGG
This sequence comes from Amblyomma americanum, assembly GCF_052857255.1. Taxonomy (NCBI): domain Eukaryota; kingdom Metazoa; phylum Arthropoda; class Arachnida; order Ixodida; family Ixodidae; genus Amblyomma; species Amblyomma americanum. Next base: position 27,150,879 of record NC_135499.1, on the reverse strand, counting down.
CACTGTATCGTGACTGACAATACCACCGGCACCGAATTCCTGATTGATGCCGGCGACATTGTCAGTGTCCTTTCTGCTGTGCACCGCGACTATATTTTACGGCCGCTCACTTACGTGCTCGCCGTGAGCGGCACACGCTGTCCAAACCCGCATCACCAAATTTGTTACAATGCACAGTTAATGCAGACGAAATTCGGCTTTTGCGAATAAAATTAACAGAGCTAGCACTTCCCATTCTCAAAGAAATAACAAAAACATCATTTGAAGATAAAGGAACGGTAGTTGGTACATACATAGATCACTTGAGAGTTTTTGGGCGTCTTAACCACCTAATATTTTTCTAATAACTGCAGTGAGAGGAATATTTTAAGCACTCATAACTTCGTATCTCCAACTTCGCATGAAAATCATTTCAATACACGGAAGCTTGTCATACCACGGACCTGTTACTACAGGCGTACCTCAATGCAGCATTCTTGGATCACTCCTCTTTAACCTATACGTAAACGACTTCACTACCGTCAGCTCCATTGCACATTACATATGCTATTCAGAAGGCACTGACTTACTGCCTCACCACTATAACCTTCAATCACCAGCGGGTAGGTATCAACAACGTTCTTCAAGACATCTACCAATGGAGTGGAGTGGACTGCATCAAAATTACCATTAACAAAACTATGGCTGTAATTTTCACTCCCAGATGATTCAAAATACCATGCACCCTTCGCACTCTAAATATCAGAATAAGATCTGAGCCTACAGCAATCGTTGATACAGTTTAAACACTGGGCGTATATCTACGCAAAACCTTGTCATTTGAAACTCATATTAATGATGTCACAACAAAAATGCCCAAATCAGTTGGTATATTAGCAAAATTCTACGCATTCCTAACAGAACCTGCCAAACTGCGTGTATAAAAGCTCTCATCTTTTCACATATGTCTTTGCTTCCTTGTTCGAGAGGGAAACAATCTTTAGTAATCTAAATCGCATACATAAACTAAAAAAAATGTCGTTTCGACATATTGCCGCGAATCTGTGTATAATTTATTTGTTCATTCTTCAAAGCTGCCGGCGCGCTGTTTTATCGCTTTGTTTGCCAGACTCGACCACAATTATACCTATTGATTGCACCGAGGAGCTGATTCTACGCTGTTCCAGAATGTTTTGCAACTTTGCACGCCGTATGTCGGAAATTCGCTATCAGCTTTAAATTGAGTACGGCAGACAGCGGCGGGCATTCTGTTCGACGACCGCCGAGCACGCAAGTTTCTATGTCTCCACCGAGTTATTCAGTTCTTTGTGGGCGCAAGTCAGCCTGATAAACTTTTGTTCGAAGCCCTTTTCGCTCTATTCCTGCAGGCCGGACTGCTGTCACTAGCAAGGCTGTCACAATTACGTGACATCTCTTGGAGGTGTTGGGTAGCCTTCCATGTACCGGATACCCCCTTCAAGTCATGACACCAGCCCTCTGCGCTTCGCACCGGAGGATGGGCCCCCAGTTCACTGAACCAGCCGACGTCTCCAAGCGGTGCAACCTGAGTTCGGGACCCTGCCGGACCGCACCCGACAGCGAAAAGACGCTGCTACGAGCACTGCTACCTCGCCACAGAGGTCGACCCCGATCAGAGTGCAGCAGCCGTGGGTGCCACCAAACTTTCAATTGATCCCGAGGCGAAGAGCGCGAAGAATAGTTAGACCAATCTGAGTGCGCGACATCACTCAACAATCGGGATGATGCGGTGAAAATTGGACACGTACTGAAACGATGAAGTGCCTTTCCGGTTGACCTTCAAGTGAGCCAGAGTTCAACTGTTGCTATAGGCCTTACCATATCTGGTCCACCATGGTGTAGCACCAATTCACCTTTGATCTTGACCTTCCGATTTGTCGATAGAGGGCGGTAGAATAGGCCGCAGGGTTCATTGGATGACCTATCTCTTACGATCGACCATTTTTTCTCACTGGAGGGGTCTGCACGTCGTGATACAAAAACCATGAGTCGTCCCTACGACATGGGGGCTATTGAAGAAGAAACTTTTTGAAGGTATTCGCCAGAGTAGGGTGGAAATAAAGAGCCGAACGGCTCCTCGAGTCCCCGGGATCCAGCGTCCGAACGAGGCCGTCAGTGCTTATGTCGAAGAGATGAAGCACGTCTTTCGCCGTGCCGGCCCCAAAGTGGCCGAAGAAAGTTAAATTTTTAATGTGCGGCGTAAAACAACTTTTTGCCAGCCTCGTCCGCTAGTTGCCAAAAACCGTCGATAAATTTATGCAGGAACCTTGCCTGATCGAGACGACTCTCGACGTCCGGGCTCGGCAATCCAACCGCCCTGATTATGTCTGTGCATTTCGTCCGGCCAGGACAACCACCACGAGCGATAACTTGAGGGAAGTTATCCGCGGAATTGTCCGCGAGGAGCTACGACGACTGCTGCCTACTTCTCCACACCCTCAAGCAGTGACTCTCATGGAAGTAGTGCGAGAAGTGCAACAGGCACTTGGCACCGCGACTTCGACGGCCAAACAACCTCAGGCCATCACTAACGCCGCCGCGGTGCGCAGCCAAAGGCGTCCTCCCACTCAGCGCCAGGAGCCGTATGCATCGCCGCACATATCCGAATCGCCTGCCCGCCCAACTCAGTTGCAAACTCACCCAGGAAAAGCCGACCTCTGGAGGATTGCCGACTAGCGACGCTCACTCTGCTTCCATTGCGCCGAACCTGGCTACATCTTTCGGAATTGCTCCTTCAAAAGAATGGGCTTGCGTGGCTTCTCAGTTGGTGCCCCACGACCCCGTCCCGGCCAAAGACCACGGGATATCGACAAGTACCGGCGTCGAGAAGAGTACGTGTCATCTAACCGTCTCTCCCCTCGCCATCGCCGTCCACGCTATGTTTTGCGTCGCCGAGCCGCAGCTACGCAGTGGTTCTTCGCGGAAGGTCCCCGAACCCTTGTAGGAGAAACTAAAGAAAGCAGCCTTTGGAGGTAAGGTTGCTCACCAGCGAAACGACGATCTTCCACCGACGACACCGCATGAAGACGTCACATACACAACACCGACGCCGCATAAAAACATAAGCTCGTCCACGAAGCGACCGATATTGAAAATGATGCCACCACCGAGAAAGGACCGGACGACACGCCCTACCAACGATTTACAAACCCGACGAAGCCGTGACCCAACACTGAGGACGACCTGCAACGCAAGATCCAGGACATCTGACTTAGAGGTCGCTATCTGCGGCCTGAAAGTTACGGCTCTAGACGACGCAGGGGCCGATTATACTGTCATGAATGGAATATTCGCTGCGCAGTTGAGGAAAGGCACGACCGCATTAGATGACCTTCAAATCCGCACCGCAGGAGGACACCTCATTACGCATCACCACGATGCACAGCGGGAGTGAGTGTTCGAGCACGGTTCCCGCGACGTAATATTGGCAGTCGATTTTAAAGATAACCATCATGCGCACATCGACCTTCGATCCAAGCTCATCACGCTTTCGACGGACTAAACTATCCCTTCGTTGACAACCATGGAGCAGCATGTTGCCCTGAGAACCATGGATGATCAAGTGACCGCCCGACAATGATTAAGCGTCATAGTTACCGTAGGTGCCACGGATGCCAAGAACATGGAAGCTCTGGTCGAGGGAAGCATGGAGTTGAGTCTAGAACGAGGAATCGGCATTACAAGAGGCATTGCCCATTTCCGCAATAGTCAAGCTGAAGTGCTGCTGAAAAACTTCGTGGAAGAGTGCCGGCACATTAATGAAGGAACGACGATTGCTTTCTTCGTCCAAATATACGAAGTTCGCGACGCCTTCGCCCTGCTCGATCGAGCCCCGAAAGATTCAACTAAGAAAAATCACAAGCATGTCTTCGACATAAACCCAGCCATGCCCCGGAACAAACAAGACCAGGTCCGCAATCTGCTTCAAAAATACAGTGAGTACTTCTAGTCATCGCCGTACGCACGACAAGCACCAATTGGCAATCGTCGCATTGTAACCGATCACCACACTCTACCTCTCCGCCAGAGCCCCCACAGTGCGTCACCGCGACAAAGACAAGTCACCTGGCATCAAGTAGAAGAAATGCTTTGGGGCAACGTCATCCAGCCATCTAAGAGCCCGCGCCACCGGTTGTTCTAGCGGGGAAGAAAGAGGGCGTACTTCGATTCTGCATCGATTGCCACCGCTTGAACAACATAGCTACGAAGGACGTCTACCCCATTCGCCGCATAGGCTACATACAGAAACGGCACTGTAATGCCAAGGATTTCTCATCAATGGACCTCGAAAGGGGTTACTGGGATACTGAGGTCGATTAAAGAGATCACAGGAATACCACATTCATTACACCGGATGGGCTCTATGAGTTCAAGATAATCCTATTTGGACTCTATTCCGCATCAGCGACGTTTCAGCGAGTAATGGATACAGTGCTGGCAGACCTGAAGTGGCAAATTTTTGTGGTACGTTTAGATGACGTTGTTTTCTTCGCCTCGAACTTTGAAGAGCACCTGAAAAGGCTTAGAACAGTACTAGACACAATCAAGCCGTCCGACCTAATCTTGAAAGCAGAAAAGTGCCACTATGTCTGTGAAGAGCTGCAGTTTCTATAGGCCACATCGCTAGCAAGGAGGGAGTACGCCCGGACTCGCAGAAAACTTTTGCTATTGCACTGTTTCCAACGCAGGGCGATAAGAAAGCTTTACGCCGATTTCTCGGACTGTGCGCACATTACCAACGATTTCTCAAGAAGTTTTCGTGCATCGTCGAGCGTACTGCCGTACTGCCAAAGGCAGGCGTACCATTTAAATGGGAAACGCCGCAAACAGAAGCCTTCAAAGAATTTCAGCGTCGGTTACAGTTCCCACTGATCCTCTCGCTGTTTGAGAAAAACGACGAAACTGAAGTTCATACCGACGCAAGCAGCAAGGGCCTAGTCGCCGTCCTCGTTCAAAAAAGCGACGGGATGGATAAAGTCATTGCCTACTCTAACCATTTCCTGCCCAAGGCAGAGGCTATTCGACAACTGAGAAGGAGTGCCTTGCCATCATCTGGGCTACGTCGAAATTCCTGAGGACGACCGTTCAAGATGGTCAGCGATCACCACGCACTGTGCTGGCTTGCCAGTTTGGAGGACCTCTCCGGCCGCCTTGCTCGCTGGAGCCTGCGTCTCCAGGAGTTTGACGTCACCGTCGTTTACAAGTCCGGACGCAAGCACTCTGATGCCGACTCTCTGTCAGGAGCCCCTGTAGATGCACCGCCGCCGGGCGACTATGAGGGCATCCTCCTAGGACCCATCAGCTCCAGCTGTTTTGCACAGCAGCAGCAGGTGTAGGGTAGCCTACTGGGGATCGCCTGGTTAACATCCCTGCTTTGGCGTCCCTGTATTTCTCTCTCTCGGACAGAGACTTAAAATACCTCATCGAGTACTTGGAGGGCAAGATTTCTTCATCTCCCCTCCCTCTCGGTCAAGGGAGGATTGTATTCGTTCTGTGTACAGAATGATGTCCTGATGAAGAACTTTGGCGCGAACAAAGCATGATACCTCCTTGTTGTACGTGCCAGCCTTCGCGAAGAAGTTATCAGGCTTCACATATGGGGTTTTCTGGCACCCTCCGCCGCATGCAAGACAAGTATTACTGGCTGCGACTGTCCGCCGATATCGCACGTAATGTGACAACCTGCCGAAATTGTCAGCGCCGAAGTGCCCCTCCCACCCGACCAGCAGCATTTCTGAACCCTACAGAACCCCTATCAAGGCTCTTCCAGTAGATCGCCATGGACCTGCTTGGCCCTTTCTCAAAATCAACGGCTGGAAATAAGTGGATGATCATAACGACCGACTACCTGACCCGCTAGGCTGAGGAAAAAGCTCTACCGAACGGAAGAGCCGCAGAAATCGCCAGATTTTCGTCGGATGCATTCTTCTGCAATACGGCACCCCGATGTGCCCATGACGGAGAGAGGAACAGCGCTCATGGCAGAACTGACGCAAGCCATCCTGCGCCACAGCCAAACAAGCCACCGGAGGGTATTTCAGTAGAACACGTTCTTGGGCAAGTTGGTTCATAGCTTGAGTAGGTGAAGCGCACAAAAACACAGCACACAGGAAAGGAATACACGAGACAGGCGCCTGTCTCGTGTATTCTTGTCTCGTGTATTCCTTTCCTGTGTGCTGTGTTTTTGTACGCTTCATCTACTCAAGCCACCGGAGTACAACTGCATAGCATCCGCAAACCAACGGACTGACGGAACGCCTGAAGAAAACCATCGCTAAAATGCTCGACCAGACTTATCTAGACCAGACTTATCTAGATGCGACCAGACTTGTCTAGATTGATCGCATCCAGGCGGAGCTAATTCTATGTTGTTGCAGAATGTTGTGGTAACCTTGCCCGGCGTATCTCGAAATTTCTATCAGCTTGAAATTGAGCAGGGCCGAGAGCGACAAGCTTCTATTCGATGACCGTCTCGCACGCTTGTTGCTACGCCGCCGCAGAGTCATTCTGTTCTTCGTGGGCGATATTCAGCCTATTCAGAATTTCTTTTACAAATCCTTCTCGTTCTCTTCTTGCACGCAGGACTGCGATCACCGTTACGTGGCAATAGAGAAGAGGTCGGCCCACAGGCTCACACAGGTGCATGTTTTACAAGGGTTCTTTAGCTAGTGCACATGTCCTATATTTACGTACATTGGCAAAAAGGTAAACAACAACTTCGTAATGGTCAGCAAGCACAAAAGCGAATGCGAAGTTAACCAGGTCAACATCCGTACACGACACGCATTTTACAAAATGATGGAAAATCTCTCATTCGTGGACTTGTTTCGGTCAACAAATGCTACGTCATTCTCCATCGTCATTATTGAATAACAATGAACACATTAGACTCAAAATAAACCACATTAGCATCTTCCAAGTTAAGTTTTTCAGGTCTTAACAAGTATCAAGAAGATGAAATTGATTCACACTGGGCAAACAATTATTTGCTATTTTCCTGTTATACCGATTGACCTTATAATCATGTGTGCGGCCTTTATGTTGTGATTAGGAATCTTATCTTTCTTCCTTCTTTATAGTTACTCTACTTATTATAGAACTGTGTAAATTCTGAAGAATAGTGTTGCAAGACCTAATTTCTATTGTTTCGTTCTCTTTACATACAGTGTTCGCTTTTTTTCTAAGAAATCAGAGTACTAGCTCTCTTTGAAGAAGAGCCTGTGGTAACTGTATGAAATGAAAACAGGGCTGTCAAATGCAATCAAGTTTTGGCGGACGTCAAGAACAGTCGAATCATGTTAACTATTAAAGTGATTAACTAATTCTAATAGCTAAATTTCCAACTATTATTGACAGGCACTTGATTGGAATTAGAGATTTGTAGCCGGTGATTAATATTACTCTTATCCGTTTTTAGAGTCTCTAAAACGTGACTCTCGGCGCTGTCGCTCGACAAAATTTCGCAATTTCGACTAGTTAAGTAGACTGGAGGGGTGGCTTTGCCTGCATTCTTCTCGAAAGGTCATATATTTTGGCACGCGCTAGCGAAAATTTGGTGAGCCACAGCACCAAGGGTAATCTTGTTCTCGAAATTCTAGAAACTGATATGGCTATCACTGACAGCTGGCTACAAATCTCCAGTTGAAACCAGGTGCCTATCGATAATAGTTGCCATGTTAACTATTAGAATTTATGTAATCACTTTAATAGTTAACATTATTCGCCTGTTTTGTACCGATAGCTACATTACGGTAGCATTTCGAGCCGTCAGCGTGGCGCCGCCACGCCGTGGCTGCACCACCACGCCTTTGATGCGCCGCCACGCTGTCACGTGGTTGGTCACGTTCTGCGGAGCAGCTGCCGGCCGCGCGGCGCCTTGGCCGATCACGTGGTTCTTCACGTGGTTGGTCACGTGACCAAGTTCCAGTCAGCCAGCTGTAGCTATCGCGTCACTCCCGGTTTAACCAAAGCTAAACCACCGCCAATTTTTTTTACCCTCGCCAACATTGCTATTACCATATGCCACAAAAGGTTCTCGTTACTTCAAAAACCGCTGGACAGGCTATCCTCCACAAACACGGGCACACACATTCTATCTGCACTAAAGATTCAACCAACAGCTCTCTCTCCGGAAAACACCCAAAGCACTCCTAAGCAAATAAAAAAAAGCAAATCACTCACCCACTACCCAAGAACGTACACCCTACCCACAACCGGGAAAGAGGCGAAGCACGCGCAAAAGCCCTGTATAAAAAAAGGTGCGGACAACGAAGACGCAGTCTACGTAGGCACGGCAGAATATCCATGCGACCCAGCCTACGCCCTAAGCGTGGTGTCACACGACCTCAAACACAGGGCTTCGGGCTCGATAAGGGCAACCACCTCCCTCGAAGTAGAAGAGGCGGCCATAGCACTGGCCATAGCATCTTCCACTGCCAAACTCGTAATGAGCGACTCAAAAACCACAGTCAGGAATATTGCAAAGGGAGAGATCCATTCAGCCACCTACAAAATTCTCCAATCAAGCCCCCACGACCCTATGCCAATTCAACTAGTTTGGGTGCAAGCCCACGCAGGCAACGCCGGAAACGAGGAGGCGCACTCTATTGCTCGAGCGTACGTCAACCGATCAGTCCAAACAGTCGAGAGGGATTGCGCGCCGGACAGACTAATCACCTACAATGAAATCACGCTACACTACAGAGAGGAAAAGCTCACATATCCGCCACCACACCACACCCTCACGAAGGAACAACAGACTATATGGACGCAATTCCAGTCCAGAACGTTTCCTTCACAAGCCTATCTAGCACTAATACACACGGGCCAGCACAGGCCCGAATGTTCTCTTTGCGGGGCTCCGAGAGCAAACTTTGAACACATACCCTTCACATGCCGAGAACTCCAGCCACCATCTCGCTGGAACCTCGAAGACCTAGCAGGTTGGGAGATCACGGTCTCTAGCTCAGAGCTTGCCTCACAGAAGAGGCTGGTGGAATGGACGGAGAAGGTCGCCAGAAGTAACGGACTGATGGCCGCCATTCGGCATTTAGAACGGAGCCAAGCAAACCGCCCCTAACGCCTTCCCTTACTTGGTTCATTAATAAAGGTTTTACCTGCTCTGCCTGCCTGCCTGCCTGCCTCTGCTTGCCTCTGCCTGCCTCTGCCTGCCTCTGCCTGCCTCTGCCTGCTTTTTAACAATTAGTGAGCCACAACCCTGAAACACCTGATATACATATAATCACATGTGTATACGCTTTGGCTCCAGTGAACACTGCTTCCTGCTTGAAAGTGAAGTCCAACACGCGAGAAAAAATACGCTCACCAGCCTTACGGTGCTGTAGACGGCTCCTCATAATATGCGCACTTTTGGCTGCCGACACGACGATGTTTCGGTAGCGTCACAGATCTTTTTTCCCTGAAGTTTCGTGGCACACATACCGTACTTTTGATGTCAAATGATGAAAACAAAGAAGCGGCAGCTGCCGTCACGAAGCGGCGTGTTGAGATTGGCCGGCTCGTCAAATTTTTACGCACGGTCAGCACGGCTTCGAAGGAGTGAGCCGCTAAGATAAGCACGTGAAGGGTTGCTTTGCGTTTGGACAAGGTTTAGGGCGAGAAAGAGCGGTGAAGCCGGAAATGGTTGGTCGTGGCAACCCAGCTCTCGTGCTAAGCTGAAGAGAAACATGAAAAGAAAGAAGAAACTTTTATTTGTCATATGACGCACCGACTGTCTAGTCTCGGCTCTGGCTGCTCTGCTGAGAACGATCGGCTAAGTTTCAGGTGGCTTCTCGTTTTTTGGGCCTTAATCACGCGGTAAGGCAGTAATCCCGGGCTATGTCTACCCAGTCTCCCGGCCAAGGGAGCGCCCTCTGGTCGGCTTCTCTATCCCCTAATCTCCTGCCTTTGGAAGCTTTTTTGCGCAGCGGCGTCGGCAGTATCCCTGTTGCGCTGCTGCCTCACGATGGTAGTGCAATCAAGATGACCAACCCTGGAGCTGTTCGGGCTGCTCTCCAGTCAGCCACTTCTCATTATGAGTCAATCTCAGAAGTACGCCGGTTTGGGCGCGGCGGGATTCTGTGCAGATCGCCAGACATCGCCTGTGTCAGAGATTTACTAAAGACCTCGTCCTTTGCCTCGCTTCGGGTAAGTTCATTTAGCCCTTCACATCTACCTTGCACGAAAGGTATTGTTGGAGGCGTCGAATCTTCCCTGTATCCATCGAGTCTTCCCTGTCTCCAGCAGAGACTCTTGAGCTTGTGTCTGCTGCAGGTGTTGTTGCTGTGCATCGCTGTAGCCGGGATGTAAACAACATGCGGGTGCCTACCGAATCTGTGATTGCCACCTTTGTCGGAACTTCCTGCCCCTCTGAAATCAAGGCATGGCCTCGAATTTTTCGGGTTAGCACTTTGTCACCTAGGCCTCTGCAGTGCAACAACTGCTGGCGCTATGGCCATAGCGCCGGCGGTTGCAAATCCAACTTGCGGTGTTGCAACTGTGGGGATGGTCATGCAACGAGCACCTGCACTGAGCAGAACGAGAAGTGTGCCCTTGTCGTGGGGCCCACAATGCAAATTACTCAAATTGTCCCTCCCGAGAGCAGGAAATCCAAATCCTAGAGATAATTGACAGAAAACGCTGTTCCCACCGTGACGCTATTACACAGTTGAAAGCACGTGCCGACTGATATCCAGGTGGGACCGCTCATCAAGGAGTTATGTTAGACTCTACGCTTTCCCAGGCAATTGCGGCTGCTGTGGGAGCTTCAATGTCTAAAAAGGTAGAGAGGATTGTCGCAAGTGTATCGGAGTGCCTTACAAAAGTTCTAGCGACTCAGCGACTCACTTGGCAGCAGCAAGGGCAGCCTGACGAGACCATTTAAATCTTGTCCGCTATCATTGCAGCCACAAGTGCGCGGCCAGTATCCATCGGTGTTGGAAGCAACCGTCGGCAAAGAAGGCAGCCAGCGTGACGACGACAATAAGCCGGTAACGTCACGTCCACCAGGGAAGCACCTGCTGCAGAAATGGCCGCGTTTTCACCGAGGAATCACTTGGCAGCAGCAAGCGCAGCCTGACGAGACCATCTAAATCTTGTCCGCTATCATTGCAGCCACAAGTGCGCGGCCAGTATCCATCGGTGTTGGAAGCAACCGTCGGCAAAGAAGGCAGCCAGCGTGACGACGACAATAAGCCGGTAACGTCACGTCCACCAGGGAAGCACCTGCTGCAGAAATGGCCGCGTTTTCACCGAGGAATCACTTGGCAGCAGCAAGCGCAGCCTGACGAGACCATCTAAATCTTGTCCGCTATCATTGCTGCCACAAGTGCGCGGCCAGTATCCATCGGTGTTGGAAGCAACCGTCGGAAAAGAAGGCAGCCAGCCTGACGACGACAATAAGCCGCTGACGTCACGTCCACCAGGGAAGCACCTGCTGCAGAAATGGCCGCGTTTTCACCGAGGAATCACTTGGCAGCAGCAAGCACAGCCTGACGAGACCTTCTAAATGTTGTCCGCTATCATTGCAGGCACAAGTGCGTGGCCAGTATTCATCGGTTTTGGAAGCAACCGTCGGCAAGGAAGGCAGCCAGCGTGACGACGACATTAGGCCGGTGACGTCACGTCCATCAGAGAAGCACCTGCTACCGAAAGGGCCACGTCTTCACCGAGGAATCACTTGACAGCAGCAAGCGCAGCCTGACGAGACCTTCTAATAGTTGTCCGCTATCATTGCAGCCACAAGTGCGCGGACGGTATTCATCGGTGTTGGAAGCAACCGTCGGCAAGGAAGGCAGCCAGTGTGACGACGACAATAGGCCGGTGACGTCACCTACGTCAGGAAAGCACCTGCTACAGAAATGGCCGCGTTGCACAGAGGCACACACGTTGTAGCAAATAGCTAACCATGAAAGTGTGACCTTAAAACTGTCGTACGGGGGTAGATCGTTTGTGCTTTTTGCTGTATACAGACCACCTGATTCACCACTTCAATATTTATGTGATATGGCCGATCACATGTCTAAATTTCGCCGTGATAAAATATATCTTGTCGGTGATTTTAATCTCCCAAATATTGACTGGAATAGTCCCTTCCCTAGTACAAACAATGACATAAATGCTTCATACATGTGTGATATTATGCTTATTCATAATTTGCAACAGGGAGTTAAGCACCCAACGCGCATACACGGGGAAGCTGCATCTATTCTCGACCTCGTCTTTCCTAGCCAAGCAACAGAACGTTTTACTGTTTCAGTTGAAACTGGGTTATCTGATCATTGCATGGTCGTTTTTACTTGTCCCATTCAACAAAATGTCGACAGTGAACCTGCAGAAATTATTTCCGTGAAAAACTTCTCCAGAGCTAATGATGAAAGTGTGTTAGACTACTTCAGCTTACACCTTGACATGTTTCGAGGAACTAATGTTGATGAACTCTGGAATAAATTTAAAGAAATCTGTACGTGCTGCATTTATAACTACATTCCTAATAGAACAAAGAAAACATGTAAAAAAACTCCTCGGATCACGCGAGAAATAATACATTTAAAAAGAAAAATCAAACGTCTGAAGCGTGGGGGTGCCTGTCGAAATATAGTTAAAATACATCAGGCTAACTTCACAAGCGCTTTGCGCCAGGCTAAACAAAATTACTTTCAGTATAGCCCGCCAAATTTTCTTCGTGACTCACCACATAAGTTCTGGAAATTTTTATCGAAAACGAAAAAAACAATTACGCGCATTTCATGTCAAGGTGCCCAGCTTGCTGATAAATCGCAAATCTCTGAGGCATTCAATAAGTATTTTCAGAGTGTGTTTTCCCATCATGGTTTATTTGTTCAACCCAGTACCATGTCTCCCAACACGACCCCCGACATTGTGTCTTCATCTGGCGTATTCTCCATGCTACTCAACCTCAAAACTAAAGCGTCCGCTGGACCGGACGGGATGCCAAATATTTTTTTGCGCCGTTATGCAGAAGCCATCACAGAGTTCCTGGTTGTTATTTTCCGCAAATCATTTGAAACGAAACATTCCTTCCGGCTGGAGGAAAGCGCGGATTGTGCCCGTGCTGAAAAAGGGTGATCCTGCCTTGATTGCTAATTATCGTCCCATATCAATAACTTCCACATGTTGCAAACTTGCTGAGCATATCATAGCTAACTACATAACTACATTTCTAAACGATAACAAGGTACTTACCCCCCATCTACTTACCCCCCATCAGCACAGGTTTCGAAAAGGCTTTTCCACTGTCACTCCGCTAACTTCTGTCATTCATACTTTTGCAAGTGTACTAAACAGCGCTGGTCAAATGGATGTTATTTTTTTAGACTTCAGCAAAGCCTTTGATGTTATTTCTCATGCCAAACTAATTTACAAACTTGAAGTTATTGGTCTTCCTAATTTCATAATTCGTTGGATTTCCTCATACCTTTCTCACCGCACACAATTTGTTTGTATTGATGATTGCTATTCAAACCACCTGCCGGTCACTTCTGGCGTCCCACAGGGAAGCGTCCTCGGACCTCTCCTCTTTTTGATACATATCAATGACATTACGAACGTTATAACTACCCCTGTTCAAATTAGATTATTTGCAGAAGACTGCGTTTTATTTCACCAAATTACTTGCCAAGATGATCAAGTTTTACTAAACTCCAATCTTCAGAACATACATACATGGTGTAATAAATGGGACATGAAGCTAAATTTAGAGAAAACAGTATACATGACGATAACTAAAAAAAAAGGCTTCCTTCTCATTTCCTTACAATATTTCATCTCACCTTCTGACCGAAGTCAGCGAGTACAAGTATCTAGGAGTTACAATAACGAAAAACTTTAGCTGGAATAAACATGTATCAAACGTATGCTCCTCAGACTTTCGTAAACTCTGCTTTCTTAGACATAAACTAAAACTTGCCCCACCTGAACTTAAAAAATTAACCTACTTTTCAATAATAAGGCCATCACTAGAATATGCGTGCACCGTCTGGGATCCCTACACTAAACGTAACATCGAGGCCCTTGAAATGATTCAACGCAAAGACGACCGTTTTATTTTTTCAAAATATCGTGTAACTGACTCACCAACGACCCTCATGCAAACTCACGGTATTGAAACATTACAGCTGCGCCGGAAAATTCAAAGACAAACTACTTTTCTTACTAAAAATCCATAAACTGTCTATGAATGCAGAACCCTTCCTTAAACCTAACACTACGCGCCAAACACGAAATCATCATACACAATCATTAACCCCTTACAGTGCTAGGATTAATGCCTTTAAATACTCATTTTTTCCACGCACCATTGAGGAGTGCAACAGGTGTTCGCCAGATCTCTTAACCAGAGCTGATTCTTTTGACTCAATGTTTTCTTCACAGCATTTAATTTTAGAGCCGTTTTTTCGTTCACTTTTAGTATTTTGTATCTGAGCCTTGTATTTATTGCTGTATTTTGTGTTACAACTTGTATTTAACTTTTTTCAATTTTGCTAAACCTGTTCTTTTTTGCATATATTATGTACTCGCCCCTCCTGCTTGGGCCTACTGTAGGCCTGCAGTATGTTCTAAATAAATAAATAAATAAATAAATAAAATCACTTGGCAGCAGAAAGCGCAGCCTGACGAGATCTTCTAAATGTTGTCCGCTATCATTGCAGCCACAAGTGCGCGGCCGGTATTCATCGGTGTTGAAAGCAACCGTCGGCAAGGAAGGCAGCCAGCGTGACGACCACAATACGCCGGTGACGTCACGTCCACCAGAGAAGCACCTGCTACAGAAAGGGCCGCGTTTTCACCGAGGAATCACTTGGCAGCAGCAAGCGCATCCTGACGAGAACTTCTAAATCTTGTCCGCTATCATTGCAGCCACAACTGCGCGGCCAGCATTCATCGGTGTTGAGAGCAGCCGTCGGCCAGGAAGGCAGCCAGCGTAACGACGACAATACGCCGGTGACGTCACGTCCACCAGGGAAGCGCATGCTACAGAAAGGGCCACGTTTTCACCGGGGAATCACTTGGCAGCAGAAAGCGCAGCCCGAACAGACCTTCTAAATCTTGTCCACTATCGCTGCAGCCACAAGTGCGCGGCCGGTATTCATCGGTGTAGGAAGCATCCGTCGGCAAGGAAGGCAGCCAGCGTGACGACGACAATAGGCCGGTGACGTCACGTCCACCAGGGAAGCACCTGCTACAGAAAGGGCCGCGTTTTCACCGAGGAATCAATTGCCAGCAGCAAGCGCAGCCTGACGAGACCTTCTAAATCTTGTCCGCTATCGTTGCAGCCACAAGTGAGCGGCCAGTATTCATCGGTGTTGGAAGCATCCGTCGGCAAGGAAGGCAGCCAACGTGACGACGACAATAGGCCGGTGACGTCACGTCCACCAGGAAAGCACCTGCTACAGAAAGGGCCGCCCTTTCACCGAGGAATCACTTGGCAGCAGCAGGCGCAGCCTGACGAGACCTTCTAAATCCTGACCGCTATCGTTGCAGCCACAAGTGAGCGCCCAGTATTCATCGGTGTTGGAAGCATCCGTCGGCAAGGAATGCAGCCAGCGTGACGACGACAATAGGGCGGTGAGGTCACGTCCACCAGGGAAGCGCCTGCTACAGAAAGGGCCGCGTTTTCACCGTAGAATCACTTAGCAGCAGAAAGCGCAGCCAGACGAGACCTTCTAAATCTTGTCCGCTATCATTTCAGCCACAAGTGAGCGGCCAGTATTCACCGGTGTTGGAATCACCCCTCGGCAAGGGAGGCAGCCAGCGTGACGACGACAATACGCCGGTGACGTCACGTCCACCAGGGAAGCGCGTGCTACAGAAAGGGTCGCATTTTCACCGAGGAATCACTTGGCAGGCAGGGCAGCGTGACGAGACCATCTAAATCTTGTCTGCTATCATTGCAGCCACAAGAGCGCGGCCAGAATTAACCGGTGTTGGAATCACCCCTCGGCAAAGAAAGCAGCCAGCGTGACGACGACAATACGCCGGTGACGTCACGTCCACCAGGGAAGCGCATGCTACAGAAAGTGTCCCATTTTCACCGAGAATCACTTGGCAGCCAGGGCAGCCTGACGAGACCATCTAAATCTTGTCTGCTATCATTGCAGCCACAAGTGCGCGGCGAGTATTCACCGGTGTTCGAGTCACCCCTCGGCAAGGAAGGCAGCCAGCGTGACGACGACAATACGCTTGTGAAGTCGCGTCCACCAGCGAAGCTCCTGTTACAAAAAGGGCCGCATTTTCACCGAGGAATCACTTGAAAGCAGCAAGCGCAGCCTGACGACAACTTCTAAAACTTGTCCACTATTATTGCAGCCACAAGTGCGCGGCCGGTATTTATCGTGTTGCAAGCAACCGTGGGCAAGGAATGCAGCCAGCGTGACGACGACATAAGGCCGGTGACGTGACGTCCACCAGGGAAGCACCTGCTACAGGAAGGGCCACGTTTTCACCGGGGAATCACTTGGCAGCTGCAAGCGCAGCCCGAACAGACCTTCTAAATCTTGTGCGCTATCATTGCAGCCACCAGTGCGCGGCCAGTATCCACCGGTGTTGGAATCACCCCTCGGCAATGAAAGCAGCCAACGTGACGACGACAATACGCCGGTGACGTGACGTCCACCAGGGAAGCGCATGCTACAGAAAGGGCCGCATTTTCACCGAGGAATCACTTGGCAGCCAGGGCAGCCTGACGCGACCATCTAAATCTTGTCTGCTATCATTGCAACCAAAAGTGCGCGGCCAGTATTCACCGGTGTTGGAATCACCCCTCGGCAATGAAAGCAGCCAACGTGACGACGACAATACGCCGGTGACGTCACGTCCACCAGGGAAGCGCATGCTACAGAAAGTGTCGCATTTTCACCGAGAATCACTTGGCAGCCAGGGCAGCCTGACGAGACCATCTAAATCTTGTCTGCTATCATTGCAGCCACAAGTGCGCGGCGAGTATTCACCGGTGTTGGAGTCACCCCTCGGCAAGGAAGGCAGCCAGCGTGACGACGACAATACGCCTGTGAAGTCGCGTCCACCAGCGAAGCTCCTGTTACAAAAAGGGCCGCATTTTCACCGAGGAATCACTTGAAAGCAGCAAGCGCAGCCTGACGACAACTTCTAAATCTTGTCCGCTATTATTGCAGCCACAAGTGCGCGGCCGGTATTTATCGTGTTGGAAGCAAACGTGGGCAAGGAAGGCAGCCAGCGTGACGACGACATAAGGCCGGTGACGTGACGTCCACCAGGGAAGCACCTGCTACAGAAAGGGCCACGTTTTCACCGGGGAATCACTTGGCAGCAGAAAGCGCAGCCCGAACAGACCTTATAAATCTTGTCCACTATCGCTGCAGCCACAAGTGCGCGGCCGGTATTCATCGGTGTAGGAAGCATCCGTCGGCAAGGAAGGCAGCCAGCGTGACGACGACAATAGGCCGGTGACGTCACGTCCACCAGGGAAGCACCTGCTACAGAAAGGGCTACCTTTTCACCGAGGAATCAATTGCCAGCAGCAAGCGCAGCCTGACGAGACCTTCTAAATCTTGTCCGCTATCGTTGCAGCCACAAGTGAGCGGCCAGTATTCATCGGTGTTGGAAGCATCCGTCGGCAAGGAAGGCAGCCAACGTGAC
Source organism: Amblyomma americanum (assembly GCF_052857255.1). NCBI lineage: Eukaryota > Metazoa > Arthropoda > Arachnida > Ixodida > Ixodidae > Amblyomma > Amblyomma americanum. Next base: position 27,133,227 of record NC_135499.1, on the reverse strand, counting down.
GACGACAATAGGCCGGTGACGTCACGTCCACCAGGAAAGCACCTGCTACAGAAAGGGCCGCCCTTTCACCGAGGAATCACTTGGCAGCAGCAGGCGCAGCCTGACGAGACCTTCTAAATCCTGACCGCTATCGTTGCAGCCACAAGTGAGCGGCCAGTATTCATCGGTGTTGGAAGCATCCGTCGGCAAGGAATGCAGCCAGCGTGACGACGACAATAGGGCGGTGAGGTCACGTCCACCAGGGAAGCGCCTGCTACAGAAAGGGCCGCGTTTTCACCGTAGAATCACTTAGCAGCAGAAAGCGCAGCCAGACGAGACCTTCTAAATCTTGTCCGCTATCATTTCAGCCACAAGTGAGCGGCCAGTATTCACCGGTGTTGGAATCACCCCTCGGCAAGGGAGGCAGCCAGCGTGACGACGACAATACGCCGGTGACGTCACGTCCACCAGGGAAGCGCGTGCTACAGAAAGGGTCGCATTTTCACCGAGGAATCACTTGGCAGGCAGGGCAGCGTGACGAGGCCATGTAAATCTTGTCTGCTATCATTGCAGCCACAAGTGCGCGGCCAGTATTCACCGGTGTTGGAATCACCCCTCGGCAATGAAAGCAGTCAACGTGAAGACGACAATACGCCGGTGACGTCACGTCCAACAGGGAAGCGCATGCTACAGAAATTGTCGCATTTTCACCCAGGAATCACTTGGCAGCCAGGGCAGCCTGACGCGACCATCTAAATCTTGCCTGCTATCATTGGAACCACAAGTGCACGGCGAGTATTCACCGGTGTTGGAGTCACCCCTCGATAAGGAAGGCAGCCAGCGTGACGACGACAATACGACGGTGAAGTAACGTCCACCAGCGAAGTACCTGCTACAAAAAAGGCCGCGTTTTCACAGAGGAATCACTTGGCAGCAGCAAGCGCAGCCTGACGAGAACTTCTAAAACTTGTCCGCTATCATTGCAGCCACAAGTGCGCGGCCGGTATTTATCGTGTTGGAAGCAACCGTGGGCAAGGAAGGAAGCCAGCGTGACGACGACATTAGGCCGGTGACGTGACGTCCAACAGAGAAGCACCTGCTACAGAAAGGGCCGCGTTTTCACCGGGGAATCACTTGGCAGCAGCAAGCGCAGCCCGAACACACCTTCTAAATCTTGTCCGCTATCATTGCAGCCACAAGTGCGCGGCCAGTATTCACCGGTGTTAGAATCACCCTTCGGCAGTGAAAGCAGCCAGCGTGACGACGACAATAGGCCGGTGACGTCACGTCCACCAGGGAAGCGCATGCTACAGAAAGGGCCGCATTTTCACCGAGCAATCACTTGGCACCAGGGCAGCCTGACGCGACCATCTAAATCTTGTCTGCTATCATTGCAACCAAAAGTGCGCGGCCGGTATTCGCCGGTGTTGGAATCGCCCCTCAACAATAAAAGCAACCAACGTGACGACGACAATACGCCGGTGACGTCACGTCCACCAGCGAAGCACCTGCTATAAAAAGGGCCGCGTTTTCACCGAGGAATCACTTGAAAGCAGCAAGCGCAGCCTGACGAGAACTTCTAAAATTTGTCCGCTATCATTGCAGCCACAAGTGCGTGGCCGGTATTTATCGTGTTGGAAGCAACCGTGGGCAAGGAAGGCAGCCAGCGTGTTGACGACATTAGGCCGGTGACGTGACGTCCAACAGGGAAGCACCTGCTACAGAAAGGGCCGCGTTTTCACCGGGGAATCACTTGGCAGCACCAAGCGCAGCCCGAACAGACATTCTAAATCTTGTGCGCTATCATTGCAGCCACAAGTGCGCGGCCAGTATCCACCGGTGTTGGAATAACCCCTCGGCAATGAAAGCAGCCAACGTGACGACGACAATACGCCGGTGACGTCATGTCCACCAGGGAAGCGCATGCTACAGAAAGGGCCGCATTTTAACCGAGGAATCACTTGGCAGCCAGGGCAGCCTGACGAGACCATCTAAATCTTGTCTGCTATCATTGCAACCAAAAGTGCGCGGCAGGTATTCGCCGGTGTTGGAATCACCCCTCAACAATAAAAGCAACCAACGTGACGACGACAATACGCCGGTGACGTCACGTCCACCAGCGAAGCACCTGCTATAAAAAGGGCCGCGTTTTCACCGAGGAATCACTTGAAAGCAGCAAGCGCAGCCTGACGAGAACTTGTAAAACTTGTCCGCTATCATTGCAGCCACAAGTGCGCGGCCGGTATTTATCGTGTTGGAAGCACCCGTGGGCAAGGAAGGAAGCCAGCGTGACGACGACATTAGGCCGGTGACGTGACGTCCACCAGAGAAGCACCTTCTACAGAAAGGGCCGCGTTTTCACCGAGGAATCACTTGGCAGCAGCAAGCGCAGCCTAACGAATCCTTCTAGATCCTGTCCGCTATCACTGCAGCCACAAGTGCGCGGCCAGTATTCATCGGTTTTGGAAGCAGCCGTCGGCAAGGAAGGCAGCCAGCGTGACGACGACAATAGGCCGGTGACGTCACGTCGAACAGCGAAGCACCTGCTACAGAGAAAGCCGCGTTTTCACCGAGGAATCACTTCGCAGCAGCAAGCGCAGCCTGACGACATCTTCTAAATCTTGTCCGCTATCATTGCAGCCACAAGTGCGCGGCCAGTATCCACCGGCGTTGGAATCACCCCTCGCCAATGAAAGCAGCCAACGTGACGACGACAATACGCCGGTGACGTCACGTCCACCAGGGAAGCGCATCCTACAGAAAGGGCCGCATTTTCACCGAGGAATCACTTGGCAGCCAGGGCAGCCTGACGCGACCATCTAAATCTTGTCTGCTATCATTGCAGCCACAAGTGCGCGGCCAGTATTCACCGGTGTTGGAATCACCCTTCGGCAATGAAGGCAGCCAACGTGAAGACGACAATACGCCGGTGACGTCACGCCCACCAGGGAAGCGCATGCTACAGATAGTGTCGCATTATCACCCAGGAATCACTTGGCAGCCAGGGCAGCCTGACGAGACCATCTAAATCTTGTCTGCTATCATTGCAGCAACTAGTGCGCGGCGAGTATTCACCGGTGTTGGAGTCGCCCCTCGGCAAGGAATGCAGCCAACGTGACGACGACAATACGCCGGTGAAGTCACGTCCACCAGCGAAGCACCTGCTACAAAAAGGGCCGCGTTTTCACCGAGGAATCACTTGAAAGCAGAAAGCGCAGCCTGCCGAGAGAACACAGAAACTGCTGAAGAAGTGGCGGTGGCGCTCGCCCTAGCAGGATCTAATGCAGGATACATTCATTTCGACAGCAAGTCCGGTGTCAGAAATTTTAGTAAGGGCTTGGTCTCTTGGGAAGCCAAACGCATTCTGGACAGCATGCCTTCTAAAACTTGTCCGCTATCATTGCAGTCACAAGTGCGCGGCCGGTATTTATCGTGTTGGAAGCAACCGTCGGCAAGGAAGGCCGCCAGCGTGCGATAAGAGGCCAGTGACGTCACGTCGGCCAGCGAAGCACCTGCTACAGAGAAAGCCGCGTTTTCACCGAGGAATCACTTGGCAGCAGCAAGCGCAGCCTGACGACACCTTCTAAATCTTGTCCGCTATCACTGCAGCCACATGTGCGCGGCCAGTATTCATCGGATTTGGAAGCAGCCGTCGGCAAGGAAGGCAGCCAGCGTGACGACGACAATAGGCCGGTGACGTCACGTCGACCAGCGAAGCACCTAATACAGAGAAAGCTGCGTTTTCACCGAGGAATCACTTCGCAGCAGCAAGCACAGCCTGACGACACCTTCTAAATCTTGTCCGCTATCACTGCAGCCACAAGTGCGCGGCCAGTATTCATCGGTGTTGGAATCACCCCTCGGTAAGGATGGCAGCCAGCGTGACGACGACAATACGCCGGTGAAGTAACGTCCACCAGCGAAGTACCTGCTACAAAAAGGGCCGCGTTTTCACCGAGGAATCACTAGGCAGCCAGGGCAGCCTGACGAGACCATCTAAATCTTGTCTGCTATCATTGCAGCCACAAGTACGCGGCCAGTATTCACCGGTGTTGGAATCACCCCTCGGCAATGAAAGCAGCCAACGTGAAGACAATAATATGCCGGTGACGTCACGTCCACCAGGGAAGCGCATGCTACAGAAAGTGCCGCATTTTCACCCAGGAATCAGTTGGCAGCCAGGGCAGCCTGACGCGAGCTTCTAAATCTTGTCCGCTATCATTGCAGCCACAAGTGTGCGGCCAGTATCCACCGGTGTTGGAATCACCCTTCGGCAATGAAAACAACGAACGTGAAGATGACAATACGCCGGTGACGTCACGTCCACCATGGAAGCGCATGCTACAGAAAGTGTCGCATTTTCACCCAGGAATCACTTGGCAGCCAGGGCAGCCTGACGAGACCATCTAAATCTTGTCTGCTATCATTGCAGCAACTAGCGCGCGGCGAGTATTCACCGAAGTTGGAGTCACCCCTCTTCAAGGAAGGCAGCCAGCATGACGACGACAATACGCCGGTGAAGTCACGTCCACCAGCGAACCACCTGCTACAAAAAGGGCCGCGTTTTCACCGAGGAATCACTTGAAAGCAGCAAGCGCAGCCTGACGAGAACTTCTAAAACTTGTCCGCTATCATTGCAGCCACAAGTGCGCGGCCGGTATTTATCGTGTTGGAAGCAACCGTGGGCAAGGAAGGCAGCCAGCCTGACGACGACATTAGGCCGGTGACGTGACGTCCACCAGGGAAACACCTGCTACAGAAAGGGCCGCGTTTTCACCGGGGAATCACTTGGCAGCAGCAAGCGCAGCCCGAACAGACCTTCTAATTATTGTCCGCTATCATTGCAGTCTCAAGTGCGCGGCCAGTATTCATCGGTGTCGAAGCAACAGTCGGCAAGGAAAGCAGCCAGCGTGACGACGACAATAGGCCGGTGACGTCATGTCCACCAGGGAAGCACCTGCTACAGAAAGGGCCGCGTTTTCACTGAGGAATCACTTGGAAGCAGCAAGCGCAGCCTGACGACACCTTCTAAATCTTGTCCGCTATCATTGCAGCCACAAGTGCGCGACCAGTATTCATCGGTTTTGGAAGCAGCCGTCGGCAAGGAAGGCCGCCAGCGTGACGACGACAATAGGCCGCTGACGTCACGTCGGCCAGCGAAGCACATGCTACAGAGAAAGCCGCGTTTTCACCGAGGAATCACTTCGCAGCAGCAAGCGCAGCCTGACGACACCTTCTAAATCTTGTCCGCTATCACTGCAGCCACAAGTGCGCGGCCAGTATTCATCGGTGTTGGAATCACCCCTCGGTAAGGAAGGCAGCCAGCGTGACGACGACAATACGCCGGTGAAGTAACGTCCACCAGCGAAGTACCTGCTACAAAAAGGGCCGCGTTTTCACCGAGGAATCACTTGGCAGCCAGGGCAGCCTGACGAGACGATCTAAATCTTGTCTGCTATCATTGCAAGCACAAGTACGCGGCCAGTATTCACCAATGTTGGAATCACCCCTCGGCAATGAAAGCAGCCAACGTGAAGACAACAATATGCCGGTGACGTCACGTCCACCAGGGAAGCGCATGCTGCAGAAAGTGCCGCATTTTCACCCAGGAATCACTTGGCAGCCAGGGCAGCCTGACGAGACCATTTAAATCTTGTCTGCTATCATTGCAGCAACTAGTGCGCGGCGAGTATTCGCCGGTGTTGGAATCACCCCTCGGCAAGGAACGCAGCCAGCGTGACGACGACAATACGCCGGTGACGTCACGTCCACCAGAGAAGCGCATGCTACAGAAAGGGCCGCATTTTCGCCGAGGAATCACTTGGCAGCCAGGGCAGCCTAACGCGAGCTTCTAAATCTTGTTCGCTATCATTGCAGCCACAAGTGCGCGGCCAGTATCCACCGGTGTTGGAATCACACCTCGGCAATGAAAGCAGCCAACGCGACGACGACTTACGCCGGTGACGTCACGTCCACCAGGGAAGCGGGTGCTACAGAAAGGGCCGCAATTTCACCGAGGAATCACTTGGCAGCCAGGGCAGCCTGACGCGAGCTTCTAAATCTTGTCTGCTATCATTGCAGCCACAAGTGCGCGGCCAGTATTCAACGGTGTTGGAATCACCCCTCGGCAAGGGAGGCAGCCAGCGTGACGACGACAATACGCCGGTGACGTCACGTCCACCATGGAAGCGCATGCTACAGAAAGTGTCGCATTTTCACCCAGGAATCACTTGGCAGCCAGGGCAGCCTGACGAGACTATCTAAATCTTGTCTGCTATCATTGCAGCAACTAGCGCGCGGCGAGTATTCACCGGAGTTGGAGTCACCCCTCTTCAAGGAAGGCAGCCAGCGTGACGACGACAATACGCCGGTGAAGTCACGTCCACCAGCGAAGCACCTGCTACAAAAAGGGCCGCGTTTTCACCGAGGAATCACTTGAAAGCAGCAAGCGCAGCCTGACGAGAACTTCTAAAACTTGTCCGCTATCATTGCAGCCACAAGTGCGCGGCCGGTATTTATCGTGTTGGAAGCAACCGTGGGCAAGGAAGGCAGCCAGCCTGACGACGACATTAGGCCGGTGACGTGACGTCCACAAGGGAAGCACCTGCTACAGAATGGCCGCGTTTTCACCGGGGAATCACTTGGCAGTAGCAGGCGCAGCCCGAACAGACCTTCTAAATATTGTCCGCTATCATTGCAGTCTCAAGTGCGCGGCCAGTATTCATCGGTGTTGAAGCAACCGTCGGCAAGGAAGGCAGCCAGCGTGACGACAACCATAGGCCGGTGACGTCACGTCCACCAGGGAAGCACCTGCTACAGTAAAGGCCGCGTTTTCACCGAGGAATCACTTGGCAGCAGCAAGCGCAGCCTGACGGCACCTTCTAAATCTGGTCCGCTATCATTGCAGCCACAAGTGCGCGGCCAGTATTCATCGGTTCTGGAAGCAGCCGTCGGCAAGGAAGGCAGCCAGCGTGACGACTACAATAGGCCGGTGACGTCATGTCCACAAGGGAAGCACCTGCTACAGAAAAGGCCGCGTTTTCACCGAGGAATCACTTGGCAGCAGCAAGTGCAGCCTGACGAGACCTTCTAAATCTTGCCCGCTATCGTTGCAGCCACAAGTGAGCGGCCAGTATTCATCGGTGTTGGAAGCATCCGTCGGCAAGGAAGGCAGCCAGCGTGACGACGACAATACGCCGGTGACGTGACGTCCACCAGGGAAGCACCTGCTACAGAAAGGGCCGCCTTTTCACCGAGGAATCAATTGGCAGCAGCAAGTGCAGCCTGACGAGACCTTCTAAATCTTGTCCACCACCGTTGCAGCCACAAGTGCGCGGCCAGTATTCATCAGTGTAGGAAGCATCCGTCGGCAAGGAAGGCAGCCAGCGTGACGACGACAATACGCCGGTGATGTCACGTCCACCAGGGATGCACCTGCTACAGAAAGGGCCGCCTTTTCACCGAGGAATCAATTGCCAGCAGCAAGCGCAGCCTGACGAGACCTTCTAAATCTTGTCCGCTATCGTTGCAGCCACAAGTCAGCGGCCAGTATTCACAGGTGTTGCAATCACCCCTCGGCAAGGAAGGCAGCCAGCGTGACGACAACATTACGCCGGTGAGGGCACGTCCACCAGGGAAGCATCTGCTACAGAAAGGGCCGCATTTTCACCGAGGAATCACTTGGCAGCAGCACGCGCAGCCTGACGAGAACTAAATCTTGTCCGCTATCACTGCAGCCACAAGTGCGCGGCCAGCATTTATCGCTGTTGGAAGCATCCGTCGGCAAGGAAGGCAGCCAGCGTGACGACGACAATAGGCCGGTGACGTCACGTCCACCAGGGAAGCGCCTGCTACAGAAAGAGCCGCGTTTTCACCGAGGAATCACTTGGCAGCAGCAATCGCAGCCTGACGAGACCTTCTAAATCTTGCCCACTATCGTTGCAGCCACAAGTGAGCGGCCAGTATTCATCGGTGTAGGAAGCATCCGTCGGCAAGGAAGGCAGCCAGCGTGACGACAATAGGCCGGTGACGTCACGTCCACCAGGGAAGCACCTGCTACAGAAAGGGCCGCCTTTTCACCGAGGAATCAATTGCCAGCAGCAAGCGCAGCCTGACGAGACCTCCTAAATCTTGTCCGCTATCGTTGCAGCCACACGTGCGCGGCCAGTATTCATCGGTGTTGGAAGCATCCGTCGGCAAGGAAGGCAGCCAACGTGACGACGACAATACGCCGGTGACGTCACGTCCACCAGGGAAGCACCTGCTACAGAAAGGGCCGCCTTTTCACCGAGGAATCAATTGGCAGCAGCAAGTGCAGCCTGACGAGACCTTCTAAATCTTGTCCACTATCGTTGCAGCCACAAGTGCGCGGCCAGTCTTCATCAGTGTAGGAAGCATCCGTCGGCAAGGAAGGCAGCCAGCGTGACGACGACAATAGGCCGGTGACGTCACGTCCACCAGGGAAGCACCTGCTACAGAAAGGGCCGCCTTTTCACCGAGGAAGCAATTGGCAACAGCAAGTGCAGCCTGACGAGACCTTCTAAATCTTGTCCACTATCGTTGCAGCCACAAGTGCGCGGCCAGTATTCATCGGTGTTGGAAGCATCCGTCGGCAAGAAAGGCCGCCATCGTGACGACGACAATACCCCGGTGATGTCACGTCCAACAGGGAAGCACCTGCTACAGAAAGGGCCGCCTTTTCACCGAGGAATCAATTGCCAGCAGCAAGCGCAGCCTGACGAGACCTTCTAAGTCTTGTCCGCTATCGTTGCAGCCACAAGTCAGCGGCCAGTATTCACAGGTGTTGGAATCACCCCTCGTCAAGGAAGGCAGCCAGCGTGACGACGACATTACGCCGGTGAGGGCACGTCAACCAGGGAAGCACCTGCTACAGAAAGGGCCGCCTTTTCACCGAGGAATCAATTGGCAGCAGCAAGTGCAGCCTGACGAGACCTTCTAAATCTTGTCCACTATCGTTGCAGCCACAAGTGCGCGGCCAGTCTTCATCAGTGTAGGAAGCATCCGTCGGAGAGGAAGGCAGCCAGCGTGACGACGACAATACGCCGGTGATGTCACGTCCACCAGGGAAGCACCTGCTACAGAAAGAGCCGCCTTTTCACCGAGGAATCAATTGCCAGCAGCAAGCGCAGCCTGACGAGACCTTCTAAATCTTGTCCGCTATCGTTGCAGCCACAAGTCAGCGGCCAGTATTCACCGGTGTTGGAATCACCCCTCGGCAAGGAAGGCAGCCAGCGTTACGACGACATTACGCCGGTGAGGGCACGTCCACCAGGGAAGCATCTGCTACAGAAAGGGCCGCATTTGCACCGAGGAATCACTTGGCAGCAGCACGCGCAGCCTGACGAGACCTAAATCTTGTCCGCTATCACTTCAGCCACACGTGCGCGGCCAGAATTCATCGCTGTCGGTAGCATCCGTCGAAAAGGAAGGCAGCCAACGTGACGACGACCATAGGCCGGTGACGTCACGTCCACCAGGGAAGCACCTGCTACAGAAAGGGCCGCCTTTTCACCGAGGAATCAATTGGCAGCAGCAAGCGGAGCCTGAGGAGACCTTGTAAATCTTGCCCGCTATCGTTGCAGCCACAAGTGAGCGGCCAGTATTCATCGGTGTTGGAAGCATCCGTCGGCAAGGAAGGCAGCCAGCGTGACGACGACAATATGCCGGTGACGTCACGTTCACCAGGGAAGCACCTGCTACAGAAAGGGCCGCCTTTTCACCGAGGAATCAATTGGCAGCAGCAAGTGCAGCCTGACGAGACCTTCTAAATCTTGTCCACTATCGCTGCAGCCACAAGTGCGCGGCCAGTATTCATCGGTGTTGGAAGCATCCGTCGGCAAGGAAGGCCGCCATCGTGACGACGACTATACGCCGGTGATGTCACGTCCACCAGGGAAGCACCTGCTACAGAAAAGGCCGCCTTTTCACCGAGGAATCAATTGCCAGCAGCAAGCGCAGCCTGACGAGACCTTCTAAATCTTGTCCGCTATCGTTGCAGCCACAAGTCAGCGGCCAGTATTCACCGGTATTGGAATCACCCCTCGGCATGGAAGGCAGCCAGCGTGACGACGACATTACGCTGGTGAGGGCACGTCCACCAGGGAAGCATCTGCTACAGAAAGGGCCGCGTTTTCACCGAGGAATCACTTGGCAGCAGCAAGTGCAGCCTGACGAGACCTTCTAAACCTTGCCCGCTATCGTTGCAGCCACAAGTGAGCGGCCAGTATTCATCGGTGTTGGAAGCATCCGTCGGCAAGGAAGGCAGCCAACGTGAGGACGACAATAGGCCGGTGATGTGACGTCAACCAGGGATGCACCTGCTACACAAAGGGCCGCCTTTTCACCGAGGAATCCATTGGCAGCAGCAAGCGCAGCCTGACGAGACCTTCTAACTCTTGCCCGCTATCATTGCAGCTACAATTGCGAGGCCAGCATTCATCGCTGTTGGAAGCATCCGTCGGCAAGGAAGGCAGCCACCGTGACGACGACAATAGGCCGGTGACGTCACGTCCACCAGGGAAGCGCCTGCTACAGAAAGAGCCGCGTTTTCCCCGAGGAATCACTTGGCAGCAGCAATCGCAGCCTGACGAGACCTTCTAAATCTTGCCCGCTATCGTTGCAGCCACAAGTGAGCGGCCAGTATTCATCGGTGTTGGAAGCATCCGTCGGCAAGGAAGGCAGCCAACATGACGACGACAATACGCCGGTGACGTGACGTCTACCAGGGAAGCACCTGCTACAGAAAGGGCCGCCTTTGCACCGAGGAATCAATTGACAGCAGCAAGTGCAGCCTGACGAGACCTTCTAAATCTTGTCCACTATCTTTGCAGCCACAAGTGCGCGGCCAGTATTCATCGGTGTAGGAAGCATCCGTCGGCAAGGAAGGCAGCCAGCGTGACGACGACAATAGGCCGGTGACGTCACGTCCAGGAGAGAAGCACCCGCTACAGAAAGGGCCACCTTTTCACCGATGAATCAATTGCCAGCAGCAAGCGCAGCCTGACGAGACCTTCTAAATCTTGTCCACTATCGTTGCAGCCACAAGTGCGCGGCCAGTCTTCATCAGAGTAGGAAGCATCCGTCGGAGAGGAAGGCAGCCAGCGTGACGACGACAATACCCCGGTGATGTCACGTCCAACAGGGAAGCACCTGCTACAGAAAGGGCCGCCTTTTCACCGAGGAATCAATTGCCAGCAGCAAGCGCAGCCTGACGAGACCTTCTAAATCTTGTCCGCTATCGTTGCAGCCACAAGTCAGCGGCCAGTATTCACAGGTGTTGGAATCACCCCTCGTCAAGGAAGGCAGCCAGCGTGACGACGACATTACGCCGGTGAGGGCACGTCCACCAGGGAAGCACCTGCTACAGAAAGGGCCGCCTTTTCACCGAGGAATCAATTGGCAGCAGCAAGTGCAGCCTGACGAGACCTTCTAAATCTTGTCCACTATCGTTGCAGCCACAAGTGCGCGGCCAGTCTTCATCAGTGTAGGAAGCATCCGTCGGAGAGGAAGGCAGCCAGCGTGACGACGTCAATACGCCGGTGATGTCACGTCCACCAGGGAAGCACCTGCTACAGAAAGAGCCGCCTTTTCACCGAGGAATCAATTGCCAGCAGCAAGCGCAGCCTGACGAGACCTTCTAAATCTTGTCCGCTATCGTTGCAGCCACAAGTCAGCGGCCAGTATTCACCGGTGTTGGAATCACCCCTCGGCAAGGAAGGCAGCCAGCGTTACGACGACATTACGCCGGTGAGGGCACGTCCACCAGGGAAGCATCTGCTACAGAAAGGGCCGCATTTGCACCGAGGAATCACTTGGCAGCAGCACGCGCAGCCTGACGAGACCTAAATCTTGTCCGCTATCACTTCAGCCACAAGTGCGCGGCCAGAATTCATCGCTGTCGGTAGCATCCGTCGAAAAGGAAGGCAGCCAGCGTGACGACGACCATAGGCCGGTGACGTCACGTCCACCAGGGAAGCACCTGCTACAGAAAGGGCCGCCTTTTCACCGAGGAATCAATTGGCAGCAGCAAGGGCAGCCTGACGAGACCTTCTAAATCTAGCCCGCTATCGTTGCAGCCACAAGTGAGCGGCCAGTATTCATAGGTGTTGGAAGCATCCGTCGGCAAGATAGGCAGCCAACATGATGACTACAATAGGCCGGTGACGTGATGTCCACCAGGGAAGCACCTTCAACAGAAAGGGCCTCCTTTTCACCGAGGAATCACTTGGCAGCAGCAAGCGCAGCCTGACGAGACCTTCTAAATCTTGTCCACTATCGTTGCAGCCACAAGTGCGCGGCCAGAATTCATCGGTGTTGGAAGCATCCGTCGGCAAGGAAGGCCGCCATCGTGACGACGACAATACGCCGGTGATGTCACGTCCACCAGGGAAGCACCTGCTACAGAAAGGGCTGCCTTTTCACCGAGGAATCAATTGCCAGCAGCAAGCGCAGCCTGACGAGACTTTCTAAATCTTGCCCGCTATCATTGCAGCCACAATTGCGCGGCCAGCATTCATCGCTGTTGGAAGCATCCGTCGGCAAGGAAGGCAGCCGGCGTGACGACGACAATAGGCCGGTGACGTCACGTCCACCAGGGAAGCGCCTGCTTCAGAAAGGGCCGCGTTTTCACCGAGGAATCACTTGGCAGCAGCAAGTGCAGCCTGACGAGACCTTCTAAATCTTGCCCGCTATCGTTGCAGCCACAAGTGAGCGGCCAGTATTCATCGGTGTTGGAAGCATCCGTCGGCAAGGAAGGCAGCCAACATGACGACGACAATACGCCGGTGACGTGACGTCTACCAGGGAAGCACCTGCTACAGAAAGGGCCGCCTTTGCACCGAGGAATCAATTGACAGCAGCAAGTGCAGCCTGACGCGACCTTCTAAATCTTGTCCACTATCTTTGCAGCCACAAGTGCGCGGCCAGTATTCACCGGTGTAGGAAGCATCCGTCGGCAAGGAAGGCAGCCAACGTGAGGACGACAATAGGCCGGTGACGTCACGTCCACCAGGGAAGCACATGCTACAGAAAGGGCCGCCTTTTCACCGAGGAATCAATTGCCAGCAGCAAGCGCAGCCTGACGAGACCTTCTAAATCTTGCCCGCTATCGTTGCAGCCACAAGTGAGCGGCCAGTATTCATAGGTGTTGGAAGCATCCGTCGGCAAGATAGGCAGCCAACATGATGACTACAATAGGCCGGTGACGTGATGTCCACCAGGGAAGCACCTTCAACAGAAAGGGCCACCTTTTCACCGATGAATCAATTGCCAGCAGCAAGCGCAGCCTGACGAGACCTTCTAAATCTTGTCCACTATCGTTGCAGCCACAAGTGCGCGGCCAGTCTTCATCAGAGTAGGAAGCATCCGTCGGAGAGGAAGGCAGCCAGCGTGACGACGACAATAGGCCGGTGACGTCACGTCCACCAGGGAAGCACATGCTACAGAAAGGGCCGCCTTTTCACCGAGGAATCAATTGCCAGCAGCAAGCGCAGCCTGACGAGACCTTCTAAATCTTGTCTGCTATCGTTGCAGCCACAAGTGAGCGGCCAGTATTCATCGGTGTTGGAAGCATCCGTCGGCAAGGAAGGCAGCCAACGTGAGGACGACAATAGGCCGGTGACGTCACGTCCACCAGGGAAGCACCTGCTACAGAAAGGGCCGCCTTTTCACCGAGGAATCACTTGGCAGCAGCAAGGGCAGCCTGACGAGACCTTCTAAATCTAGCCCGCTATCGTTGCAGCCACAAGTGAGCGGCCTGTATTCATAGGTGTTGGAAGCATCCGTCGGCAAGATAGGCAGCCAACATGATGACTACAATAGGCCGGTGATGTGATGTCCACCAGGGAAGCACCTTCAACAGAAAGGGCCTCCTTTTCACCGAGGAATCACTTGGCAGCAGCAAGCGCAGCCTGACGAGACCTTCTAAATCTTGTCCACTATCGTTGCAGCCACAAGTGCGCGGCCAGAATTCATCGGTGTTGGAAGCATCCGTCGGCAAGGAAGGCCGCCATCGTGACGACGACAATACGCCGGTGATGTCACGTCCACCAGGGAAGCACCTGCTACAGAAAGGGCCGCCTTTTCACCGAGGAATCAATTGCCAGCAGCAAGCGCAGCCTGACGAGACTTTCTAAATCTTGCCCGCCATCATTGCAGCCACAATTGCGCGGCCAGCATTCATCGCTGTTGGAAGCATCCGTCGGCAAGGAAGGCAGCCGGCGTGACGACGACAATAGGCCGGTGACGTCACGTCCACCAGGGAAGCGCCTGCTTCAGAAAGGGCCGCGTTTTCACCGAGGAATCACTTGGCAGCAGCAAGTGCAGCCTGACGAGACCTTCTAAATCTTGCCCGCTATCGTTGCAGCCACAAGTGATCGGCCAGTATTCATCGGTGTTGGAAGCATCCGTCGGCAAGGAAGGCAGCCAACGTGAGGACGACAATAGGCCGGTGATGTGACGTCCACCAGGGAAGCACCTGCTACACAAAGGGCCGCCTTTTCACCGAGGAATCAATTGGCAGCAGCAAGTGCAGCCTGACGAGACCTTCTAAATCTTGTCCACTATCGTGGCAGCCACCAGTGCGTGGCCAGTATTCATCGGTGTAGGAAGCATCCATCGGCAAGGAAGGACCAGCGTGACGACGACATTAAGCCGGTGACGTCACGTCCACCAGGGAAGCACCTGCTACATAAAAGGCCGCCTTTTCACCGAGCAATCACTTGGCAACAGCAAGCGCAGCCTGACGAGACTTTCGAAATCTTGCCCGCTATCGTTGCAGCCACAAGTGAGCGGCCAGTATTCATCAGTGTTGGAAGCATCCGTCGGTAAGGAAGGCAGCCAGCGTGACGACGACAATAGGCCGGTGACGTCACGTCCAATAGAGAAGCACCTTCTACAGAAAGGGCCGCCTTTTCACCGAGGAATCACTTGGCAGCAGCAAGGCCAGCCTGACGAGACCTTCTAAATCTTGCCCGCTATCGTTGCAGCCACAAGTGGGCGGCCAGTATTCATAGGTGTTGGAAGCATCCGTCGGCAAGGAAGGCAGCCAACGTGATGACGACAATAGGCCGGTGACGTCACGTCCACCAGGGAAGCACCTTCAACAGAAAGGGCCGCCTTTTCAGCGAGGAATCACTTGGCAGCAGCAAGCGCAGTCTGACGAGACCTTCTAAATCTTGTCCGCTATCGTTGCAGCCACATGTGAGCAGCCAGTATTCATCGGTGTTGGAAGCATCCGTCTGCAAGGAAGGCAGCCAACGCGATGACGACAATAGGCCGGTGACGTCACGTCCAGCAGGGAAGCACCTGCTACAGAAAGGGCCGCCTTTTCACCGAGGAATCAATTGGCAGCAGCAAGGGCAACCTGACGAGACCTTCTAAATCTTGCCCGCTATCGTTTCAGCCACAAGTGAGCGGCCAGTATTCATCGGTGTTGGAAGCATCCGTCGGCAAGGAAGGCAGCCAACATGACGACGACAATACGCCGGTGACGTCACGTCCACCAGGGAAGCACCTTCAACAGAAAGGGCCGCCTTTTCACCGAGGAATCACTTGGCAGCAGCAAGGGCAGCCTGACGAGACCTTCTAAATCTTGTCCGCTATATTTGCAGCCACATGTGAGCGGCCAGTATTCATCGGTGTTGGAAGCATCCGTCTGCAAGGAAGGCAGCCAACGTTACGACGACAATACGCCGGTGACGTCACGTCCACCAGGGAAGCACCTGCTACAGAATGGGCCGCCTTTTCACCGAGGAATCAATTGGCAGCAGCAAGGGCAGCCTGACGAGACCTTCTAAATCTTGTCCGCTATCGTTGCAGCCACATGTGAGCGGCCAGTATTCATCGGTGTTGGAAGCATCCGTCGGCAAGGAAGGCAGCCAACGTGACGACGACAATAGGCCGGTGGCGTCACGTCCACCAGGGAAGCACCCTCTACAGAAAGGGCCGCCTTTTCACCGAGGAATCATTTGGCAGCAGCAAGCGCAGCCTGACGAGACCTTCTAAATCTTGTCCGCTATCGTTGCAGCCACATGTGAGCGGCCAGTATTCATCGGTGTTGGAAGCATCCGTCTGCAAGGAAGGCAGCCGTCGTGCCGACGACAATAGGCCGGTGACGACACGTCCACCAGGGAAGCACCTGCTACAGAAAGGGCCGCCTTTTCACCGAGGAATCAATTGGCAGCAGCAATCGCAGCCTGACGAGACCTTCTAAATCTTGCCGGCTATCGTTGCAGCCACAAGTGAGCGGCCAGTATTCATCGGTGTTGGAAGCATCCGTCTGCAAGGAAGGCAGCCGTCGTGACGACGACAATAGGCCGGTGACGACACGTCCACCAGGGAAGCACCTTCAACAGAAAGGGCCGCCTTTTCACCGAGGAATCATTTGGCAGCAGCAAGCGCAGCCTGACGAGACTTTCTAAATCTTGTCCGCTATCGTTGCAGCCACATGTGAGCGGCCAGTATTCATCGGTGTTGGAAGCATCCGTCTGCAAGGAAGGCAGCCGTCGTGACGACGACAATAGGCCGGTGACGACACGTCCACCAGGGAAGCACCTGCTACAGAAAGGGCCGCCTTTTCACCGAGGAATCAATTGGCAGCAGCAAGTGCAGCCTGACGAGACCTTCTAAATCTTGTCCACTATCGTGGCAGCCACCAGTGCGTGGCCAGTATTCATCGGTGTAGGAAGCATCCATCGGCAAGGAAGGACCAGCGTGACGACGACATTAGGCCGGTGACGTCAAGTCCACCAGGGAAGCACCTACTACATAAAAAGCCGCCTTTTCACCGAGGAATCACTTGGCAACAGCAAGCGCAGCCTGACGAGACTTTCGAAATCTTGCCCGCTATCGTTGCAGCCACAAGTGAGCGGCCAGTTTTCATCGGTGTTGGAAGCATCCGTCATCAAGGAAGGCAGCCAGCGTGACGACAATAGGCCGGTGACGTCACGTCCACCAGGGAAGCACCTGCTACAGAAAGGGCCGCCTTTTCACCGAGGAATCACTTGGCAGCAGCAAGTGCAGCCTGACGAGACCTTCTAAATCTTGCCCGCTATCGTTGCAGCCACAAGTGAGCGGCCAGTATTCAACGGTGTTGGAAGCATCCGTCGGCAAGGAAGGCAGCCAACGTGAGGACGACAATAGGCCGGTGATGTGACGTCCACCATTGAAGCACCTGCTACACAAAGGGCCGCCTTTTCACCGAGGAATGAATTGGCAGCAGCAAGTGCAGCCTGATGAGACCTTCTAAATCTTGTCCACTATCGTGGCAGCCACCAGTGCGCGGCCAGTATTCATCGGTGTTGGAAGCATCCGTCGGCAAGGAAGGCAGCCAGCGTGACGACGACATTAGGCCGGTGACGTCACGCCCACCAGGGAAGCACCTGCTACATAAAAGGCCGCCTTTTCACCGAGGAATCACTTGGCAACAGCAAGCGCAGCCTCACGAGACCTTCGAAATCTTGCCCGCTATCGTTGCAGCCACAAGTGAGCGGCCAGTATTCATCGGTGTTGGAAGCATCCGTCGGCAATGAAGGCAGCCAACGTGACGACGACAATAGGCCGGTGACGTCACGTCCAATAGGGAAGCATCTTCTACAGAAAGGGCCGCCTTTTCACCGAGGAATCACTTGGTAGCCGCAAGCGCAGCCTGACGAGACCTTCTAAATCTTGCCCGCTATCGTTGCAGCCACAAGTGAGCGGCCAGTATTCATAGGTGTTGGAAGCATCCGTCGGCAAGGAAGGCAGCCAACGTGATGACGACAATAGGCCGGTGACGTGATGTCCACCAGGGAAGCACCTTCAACAGAAAAGGCCGCCTTTTTACCGAGGAATCACTTGGCAGCAGCAAGCGCAGCCTGACGAGACCTTCTAAATCTTGTCCGCTATCGTTGCAGCCACATGTGGCGGCCAGTATTCATTCGTGTTGGAAGCATCCGTCGGCAAGGAAGGCAGCCGTCGTGACCACGACAAAAGGCCGGTGACGACACGTCCACCAGGGAAGCACCTGCTACAGAAAGGGCCGCCTTTTCACCGAGGAATTAATTGGCAGCAGCAAGCGCAGCTGACGAGACCTTCTAGATCTTCTCCGCTATCCTTGCAGCCACAAGTGAACGGCCAGTATTCACCGGTGTTGGAATCACCCCTCGGCAAGGGAGGCAGCCGACGTGACGACGATAATAGGCCGGTGACGTGACGTCCACCAGGGAAGCCCCTCCTACAGAAAGGGCCGCATTGTCACAGAGGAATCACTTGGCAGCACGGGCAGCCTGACGAGACTAATTCTTGTCTGCTATCACTGCAGCCACAAGTGCGCGCCCAGTATTCACCGGTGTTCGAATCACCCCTCGGCAAGGAAGGCAGCCAGCGCGACGACGGCAATACTGCCGGTGATGTCACGTCCACCAGGGAAGCGCCTGCTAGAGAAAGGGCCGCATTTTCACCGAGTAATCACTTGGCAGCCAGGGCAGCCTGAAGAGACCATTTACATCTTGTCTGCTATTACTGCAGCCACAAGTGCGCGGCCAGTATTCATCGGTATTGGAATCACCCGTCGGCAAGGAAGGCAGCCAGCGTGACGAAGACAATAGGGCGGTGACGTCACGTCCACCACGGAAGCGCCTGCTACAGAAAGGGCTACATTTTCACCGAGGAATCACTCGGCAGGCAGGGCAGTCTGACGAGACCATCTAAATCTTGTCTGCTATCATTGCAACAACAAGTGCGCAGCCAGTATTCACCGGTATTGGAATTACCCCTCGGCAAGGAAGGCAGTTAGCGTGACGACGACAATAGGCCGGTGACGTCACGTCCACCAGTTAACCGCCTGCTACAGAAAGGGCCGCATTTTCACCGAGGAATCACTTGGCAGCCAGGGCAGCCTGTCGAGACCGTCTGAATCTTGTCTGCTGTCATTGCAGCCACAAGTCGGCGGCCAGTATTCACCGGTTTTGGAATCACCCCTCGGCAAGAAAGGCAGCCAGCGTGACGTCGACAATAGGCCAGTGACGTCACGTCCACCAGGGAAGCGCCTGCTGCAGAATGGGCCGCATTTTTACCGAGGAATCACTTGGCAGCAGCCAGGGCAGCCTGACGAGACTATCTAAGTCTTGTCCGCGATCATTGCAGGTTAGAACGTTTTCCATACAGTGGATTGCCATTTCTGTCCCTTCTACCCAAACTGCTACCAACGCCGTTGCTTGTGTTCACTGTTTTGTTGCATTTCAGATGGGTGACTGAGCTAAACTTAGGAATTAAATGCGCGAATTTCAAGCTAAACTTATACGGGATCTAAGGAAAGAGCTAAGGGAAGTAAAGGCAAGCCTCGAATTTTTCAATAAAGAATTCGAGGACAGCAAGCAAGAACGTGATGAGCTCGCTAAAAACAAAGAGCTCCAAGCGGCTAATGAAAAGCTATTAGAAGAACGCCAGGCGCTCAAAACGCAAGTTTTACAGCTCGAAGATCGAGTTACTTTCTCGGAGCAGTATTCAAGGAATCGGAACCTTGAGATTAAAGGTGTACCTTTCTCTGAAGTTGGAAATCTTTGTAATGCTCTCGATAAATTAGGGGAGGTTTTAAAGGAGCCTATTGCGAAAAGCGACATTGAAATTTGTCACCGCGTTCCTGCAAAAAGCCCCAACACTGTACCGAATATCGTTGTGCAGTTCAAAAGCCGTCCCAAGCGAGATGTGCTACAAAAAGCAGGTAAAATGCGCTTGTCAACTTAGAACCTCGGTTTTTCACCGAGCTCGCCCCTGTTCATCAACGAACATCTTTGTGAAGCACTAAAACGAGTACTTGCATGGCTATTGAACACAAGAAAGCAAAAGGGTGGAAATTTGTCTGGACAAGCAATGGTAGGATTCATGCCAGGAAGGATGAGTCGTCATCAATTCTGTGCCTTCGCAATGCTCAGTACGTGGAAGAAATGGTTTAAGTGTCTTCACTTGTTTACATTTAGCATCTCGCCTATTAAAGGGCTGAGCCCCCCACGACATTAACACCACATTTAATACATCGAGAAAAAATACCTTGAGCTCTTTTCATCTGGATATTAGTTCAGCAAGGCATAAAGAAGATGAGCCTACTATTCTTCTAAATGAATTTGTGTCTGATTTCGTTGTAATAATGTTGACAGAAACGTGGTATTAGTCGAATACAGAGGTTTACAGGCGTGACAGATATTAGTTTCTTCCTAAACAGACCTAATAAACAAGGTGGGGGATTGAAATCCTCCTCAAAAATAATCTAGAATGTGAAATAATTCCTGAATTGTCTTTGTTGACAGAAGATTTTAAATGCCTATTCTTGAAATCGAGAAAATACATCTACTGCGTGATCTACCGACCACCAAACGGTCAAATCAATAATTTCATTTACCACATTGAACTGCTATTCAACTACGTGGATGTAAATAATTTGGAATTCGACAGCAGTGATTATCCAGAACATCACCCCTGTAATCTTGGAATCTTTATACTCGAGTCCTGTTAATGAAAACTGGAAAAGTGTATTCTACTTCGACAATGCAGATGAGGCGTATGAAATATTCATATCTATTTTTAAGCGAATTTATTGTTAACAATTTATAGAAATTATTTTAAAGCCACATCATAACAACCGAAAGCCCTGGATTAGCCGTGAATGTTTAATACGAATAAAAAAAGAAGGCTAGATTATATGAAAAGCTTGTCAAAACAAGGTCGCTTTTAGATTTAAAAATATTTAGGCAACATAGAAATGAGCTGAATTCCTTCCTGAGAAATGAAAAGCGGCGTTTCGTGCAGCATCAGTTTCAACAGGAATCCTGTAAATATAGTGCAGACGTATGAAAAAAACTAAAGTTGTTAAACAGAGCCCCTTCGTCGCCAGTCATCAAAGATCTCGTTTTGCAGGGCGTCCGCATACAGGGCACAAAACTTGCCGAAGAATTTAAGAAATTTTTTTAAAGATGTTGTCAGCAGCTCTCAGAACCCTCAATCTCTGAGCAGCACAATTCCTGGGAATATCCGCAGCATTCATTTTGATCCGACAGATGACCGCGAGGTATGTAATATATTCAACTCGTTGAAAAATTTCAAATCACGCGATATTGATGGCATACAAATTATTCCAGTGAAATATGTGCTGACCGTTATTGCCCCCTACTGACTTATATATATAATCTGGCGTTATCAACAGGCTGCTTTCCCAAATTAATGCAGATCTCCAGAGTAATTGTACTTTTCAAGAGTGGCGCTAAAGATATGTCCAACTATCGACCGATTTCTATTCTGCCGATTTTTTCTAAGCGCCTAGAAAGAGTAATTCATAAAAGACTCATGAACTTCTGCAATAAACTTAACCTCATTAATCCTTCACATTATGATTTCCGCCCAAACACGTCCATTGAAACAGCCTTACTAATGCAAAACGAGATAATCTTCGAGGCAGTTGAAAGATGTACATAAGTGTTTTTGTGGATTTCTCGAAGGGTCAAAATGATGTAAATAAAATTGCCTTGACTTGCACAAGCCGTGCAGGCCTATTTGGCTCCTCTCTCGACATCAATTTCTTCTACTCTTACCCGGTCTACAATTCCTGAAGCATCTCAGCCCCAGAACCTACTACAGCCACTTCCGCGGTACTTACCTCGGGTACTTCGAATGATGGTGGTACCATCTATGATTCCGAGCTGATGGAGCCTGATGCGCTGGTTCTCAAGCGCAGCGGGTCCCCCACGTCTCATTCGTCGTCTTCTCCACGTGCCCAGCCCAAATCAAAGAAGCAACAGCTTGGCACCAAGCCCAAGGACACCATTTTCGGGCAGGCACTTTTTGCTGCTAGGTTTTTGCAACAATAGCGTCCTGGCGAGTTCTACAGTGGAACTGTGGCTCTATTCTTTCAGCTTCCACAGATTTACTCTGCATTTCTGCCCAGCTTAATCCGGAAGTCCTAATTCTGCAAAAATTGGCTTTCAACCAACAGACATTTTCATTTTAAAAATTACCGTTCATTTCGCCTAGGTCGCCAGTCAAGAGGAGGTGGTTAACTAACTTTAGTCTCTTCAAACATTTACCACAGGGTAAGGTATATTTTCAAGAAATGTCTTCTTACTGTGAGATTTTGGCATTAGACTTTGTACTTCCTGGGTGCATATATTTTTATAGCAAATTGTTATTTCCCCTCTGGAGTACAGGATATTAGACCTCTGGATTTGTTGCTCGCTAACTGTATAAACCCAGTTCTTGTGGCTGGCGACTTCGATTCTCACCATGTGTCGTGGGGTATCAGGACTAATCTATGCGGAAAACGCCTTGGAGAGGAATTTCTGATCACAACCTTGTGTGCTTAAGTTCAGAATCGGCCACTTATCTTCGCGCACAGACTCAATCTGTTTTAGATCTCACGTTCACTAGTCCTGGCATTGACGTAACGGATTGGTCGACTGTTGATTGCGGCACCTCAAATGACCATATACCTATTAATTTTTTTATCGTATGTCGTGTAACTCCTGCGTCTTCTCAGTTGCAGCCAAATTTAAATTATGACAGATTTCAGAGGGCGTTGCGCTCTGCCCTTGCGTCAGTGTGTAATATCGCCGAGGCCCACCAGTCAAGAAGCCTATATGTCTGGCTATAGAAGTATGCCGTAAAAAGCCGGAGTTTCTGGGGCACACAAAAGGGAATTCTTCTACCTGGTGGAATGCTGGCAGTACAAGAGAATACAGGCGGAGGAAGGCAGCATGGAAAAAGCTTCTTCATAACCAATGCCCAAATAACTGGAGTGATTATAAATTTATTGCAGCCATCTTTAAAGGAACAGTTTCTCGTGCGAAGAAAAAATATTACTCAGAACACTTCGATTATCTTTCGAAGTCGGGCAACCGACGTGCACTATTCGGCTTTCTACGGTCTAGAAAACTGGTCACGTCCTCTAGTAATTTACAGTCGTCGGCTATCTCACCTAAAGATGCTATTCAGGCGATTGAATTAATTGCCACGTGCCTGAAAAAGCGGTTTTCGTCTCTACTGCCTTTGCGATCATTGTAGTTTGCGTCAGTGGTGCCAAATAATAATGCCTCAGACGTTAATCTATCGCAGCTTTCCCAAGTTGCACAGAGATTACCAGCGGCTGCTCCTGGCCCTCATGGTGTCACTACAAAGATGCTCAAGATTCTCTGTGAGGAGTCTCCCAACTGCTTATGGCACCTCATAAACTTCTCCATCAAACACGCTTGGATACCTGCCGAGAGGAAGCTGGCTAAAGTGATTTCTTTACTGAAAAATCAGAGTGGAGACTATGAATTGGTTAATATTAGGCCAATTTCTTTAACATCAAACATCGTAAAGTTAATAGGACCGATGTTACTTATTCGGGTTTCAGCCTTCGTGGACAGCAAAAATATACTCAGCCCGTGTCAACTCGGATTCCGGCCACGGTGTTCGATATGGAATGCACCTGCTGATATTGAGAGCAGAATTCTGCTTGCTTGTCGTCAACGCCAGGTCGCGGCTTTGGTTACGCTAGACGTCGCCAAAGCTTACGACAGTGTAGAACACTCCATCCTAACACATAGTCTACAGTCTCTTTAGTTTCTAGATTATCTAGTTGTTTGGATATCTGCATTTCTTTATAATAGAGAATTCTTTTCCTTTCATATTGGTGTTCATTCAGAGAGGTACAAACAAACGAGAGGTGTACCGCAAGGAGCTGTTCATTCTCCTATGCTCTTTAATATTCTGTTGAGCTCAATCCCTCTCCATCGGCATGTACACACTTACGTCTATGCGGACGACATTGCGTTTTTTGCGGCTGCGCCGGATATACATTCCCTGCATGGTCTGTTGCAGTCATACTTGAGTGCACTTCAGCACTGGCTGAGCAGCTTACAACTGAAGTTAAATGTTAGCAACTGCGCCATCCTTGTTTTCCCTCTACAAAATCCTGTAGTGGTCTCTCTCACTTGCCACTTACAACCAATACCGCAGGTTCAATCACTAAATACCAAGGGGTCATTTATGACGAGGAACTCACGTGGCGACCCCACATTGACCATGTATAGCGGTGAAGAAGGCTCGTGCCGTGGACATATTGCGTAAACTGTGCAGTCACCTGTACGGCATGCGAAGAGATACGCTATTAATGATTTACAAAATGTATGTCAGGCCAATTTTGGAGTTTGGATCTGTGTTGTTTTCAGGCTCGGCTACATACAAATTTCGTCCTCACGTTCTTTTGGAGAGGGTAGCACTTCGAATGGGCCTCGGGCTCCCAAAATTTGTGGCTACCAATGTGCTGTACCTTGAAGCCCGCATTCCCCCTCTCTTATCTCGACTTCAATTTTTAACTGTTCAGACTGACCTAAGAATCTACGAATCTCATTTCCACCGTTAATAAAGCATTTTCTTTTGCCAGCCGACCTCCTTTTCTAGTGCCCTCTGGTCTCGTTTTCATACCCCACCGGTAGTGCTTGTGCAAAGATTACTTGAGCCTTCAGATGTGAAAATTTATGGCATCCTTCCTGCGCTATGCAGAGGGCCCGCTGTCGACATTGTTTTCAACGATATATACTCCAAAATGCAAAACATTTGTCATCCTGTATTTTAAATGGCCTACTAGACGATCATCTAAGGGCCTTACCTACAAATATTGTAATAGCAACCGACGCATCGCAGTGCAGGGAAAAGGCAGGTGTGGGAATATTCTGTTCACATTTAGACTGGGCCTTTTCACTGCAGCTTCCAGATTTCACCTATATTTTTCAAGAAGAGTTTCTGATGGTAGTACATGCCCTGCGCAAGCTACACCCCTCTATTACCGCAGTAGCAGTAATTACCGATTCTTTATCTCTGTGTTCGTTCCTCGACGCACATGTTCAGGGTGCAATTTTCAATAGATTCTTGTCCCTGCTTCCTCCGCATTTGAGTCTTGTTCATTTAGCACGGGTTCCCGGCCACAGCAGTGTGACAGTTAATGAGGTTTCTGATACGCTCGCAATGGCTTCTCTAAGTGGCCCCGTGTTGCCTATCATCACGGCTACAGCCCATCTTACAGCATCTAGGTTTCGGCGACGTGCGCTTTTAAGCACGCAAGGCACAACACTTGTAACATCGGCGGATTATCAGCACCTCAGATATTCTTGGAACAGGCAAGTTTGTCGATCTCGGCAGCTTGAAGTATCTCTGACGATTCTGCGGTGCCGTATCCCTCCTCTAAATTTCTATTTACACAGGTCGGGTTTGGCGCTCTCTTCCCTTTGTGCATTTTGCCGTGAGCCTGAATCTGTTGAGCATTTTTTGCTCTATTGTCACTGATGCACCTCTTTTAGAAGAAGAATGCTGGAGGAGGCGTTGCGGCCCCTTGGCCTTAGTTGAAGCGGCCCGCTCTTGCTATCATTTGGTGCCACCATATTCGGGTTCAGCCACAGATCTATTTGTACTGCTGTTCTGAATTTCCTGCTAGAATCTCACCGACTGCCATACTAACGGTTACAATATTTCCTTTCCTCTCAATTATTACATTATGGCTTAATAATTCTGATCCATGCAGTTCCTCCTTTTATTATTATTATTATTATTATTATTATTACATTATTAATAATTTTGAAGTCACAACGTTCATCGCTTTTCTATTCATGAGAAAAAATCCTCCGGTGTTGCTTTCCAGCGTGCTTTTCATTTTAATTACCTGAATACAGGTGAATAGTCACCCGTTTCTTGGCCCATCCCCCAGTGTAGCTATGTGCCATCTTTTGATAGGCTAACAACAACAACGACAAAGAGGGCAGGGGTTAGGCATAGTGTTTAGAGAGCGCGTGGACTCTCTCGATTGCGCTAGATGGCTTCAAGTTTATGCTTCATTCTGACCTCCATGGCGCAACCTGCTATCCGCAGCTGTACCTTTTAGTAAAAGGTGAGCAACGCAGTTTCCCACTGACTTGGCTTTCAGATTTGAAAGCTCAGATGTGGTCGTCTCGGAACTCGAATAGGATGTAATTAATGTTTGCCTTAGTTGTAAATGTAGCAACCGTCCTGTCTTCGCCCTTCGTCTCGTTCATATGCTACGTTCTTGTTTATAACATTTGCTTTAGAATGACTGCAGAGAATGCAGCGGGAATTTTATTTCACGGGATGCATCAGGGAATAGATGTAAGGATCTGGGAATGTACCCGTTTGAAGTTGCCGCCAGGCAACTTGATCTGCTTTGGTGAAGGGTTTGTAGGGGGGTGGGCACTATGAGTCGAATGTTTCGGTAGTGGAAGCTGATCTCATGGTAGGCTACCAGGCGCACCCTCGTGAACCATGACCGGCTGACGAATCCTCGGGCACATGATGAGCTGTCGTTTCTCCTGGGTGGGAGGTATGTGCTGGCGCCCATGCGAGCTGGAACCGTTCTGTGGATAATTTGCCTCTTGTTACTGGGCATGAAGCCTTTTCTTAGCAATGTTCTGGATTCCTGCCTTCGAATCACTGAGCATGCACCCTTCCCTGGTGCCTGCTATGACGAGCGCTATGGCCGCCTCCTCAGCCTCTAACGATAGTCGGGTGTTGATGGGGAGGCAGTCAGCAGGGCTAGTCTGTGGATATCCCCGACCATGAGTTCAATGATTCCTTGGCGGGGTATTTTCCCGCATTTAGGTAAATTGTTTCCGGCAAGAGGAAGTAGTGTTTATACAGTGCCTTGGCTGCTCTCGCGGCGCCTGGACCTTGGTCATGCGTTGGATGAATGTTTTTGAAATGTGGAGGAACGAATATATGGTTGTCTATATTCCTAGAGAGCGAAAGTTCTGTGGTAGCCGTGATGGTATAGCCTACTCTTAGTTTTCTAAGGCTAGCCATTCCTGTGCTCGTGTAAGAGAGGCGCCTGTAATCACCTGCAAAATTCCCCTCAGCCAGTTCATCGACCGTGTTATGTACCCCAAGCTGGAGCAGCTTTTCGATGGGGGTATTTTTGGGTAGCGGTAGGGCTCTGGAGAATGGTGGCTCCGGGCGCGAAGCCACATATTTTAATCCGCCAGTTTAGCGCCTCACCCCCTTTACGTCCACGTTGCCAAAAAGAGCAAAGCGTACCCACCACGTCAGCGCTTGCGTAATGACGCCGCGTTCTCTGTTAATGCGAAGGTGGCGTGTGTGTTCTCTGGGAATGTACAGAACATCCGAGCGATGGCAAGAAAATAGGGTGATGTCATAATGCGGCTGTATGACATAACTCAGCAAGCCGAGTAGCGCCACTTCAAACAATCCTAAACATTTCATTCGCCTATACATACTCGCGACTGGCCGTATTACATATGGCGCCAGTGTTCCCAACATTGCTACCAAAATTCTAACGAAACCGGTTGCAGTACAGCCCTGCGTGTGGCGTACTGTGTTTTTTGGTTGCATATAGCTTACAAGTGATAGTCAAGCCGGAGGCTAGCTTGCGACAGTGATTTGAACCTACGATATATGCGCCTTCAATGATATGTCTTCCCAGGTTTTCGTTATAAAATTGTGATGCAAGCGTTCGTCGAAAAGAGTTGTCAAACGAAGCGCTTCTTTTTCTCCATCGAAATTTGATGCATGTAACAAAATTTATTGAAGATATGCATGCACAAACACTACGCTTAAAAATGCACCCATAGGCATTTGCTTTCACATTCTCATACGCATAAGTCTGTGCCAAATTTTTAAGCAATGATTATTTTTTGTTGCCGCTGGAGGCAGTTATGGCGAGTCGGCTGAACGGAAGTTTATAGGAGGGGCGTCAGGCAGCGCTGGGTAGCACCCTTAACTTTAGCTCAGAGCCGCTTCTAAACAGGCCTCTAAGAAGCCTACTGGAGTGTACCGCTTATATCCACTTCGTTAACCACATTTTTACTAAGAGTTCACTGGTGCTTTTGCAGCAGCGGCCGGTTTTCGGCAGCTTCTCGCCACCACGTACGCGCCTACCATCGCATCCGGTGAGCTCCTCCAGCCGTATCAGCGCTCCTTCCTTCCTCGGCTGCCCGTCCTGCCTGCGTTTTATGCCAGGGACCCTGTTTTGTGGCTGGCGCTCCTGGACTCGCACTTTGACGTCAACCACGTGTCCAGCCAGCTGCTGCGCTATCAGCACGCCAACCGCGAACTTCCACCCTGTCTCCTGGCAAAGCTGCGGTTGGCGCCTCCTGGCCCCGACATTTACGCCTACTTCAAAAAGGGCCTGACGGCGTATTTCGGCTTGGAGTTCCCGCCGACTCTGCGCAGCTGTTTTCGGCTCAGAAGCAGCGCCGCCACTCAACTCGCGACCACAGGTCGATTCCCCTTTTATAGCTGCTTCGGTTTTCCCTCTGCCCGCTACATCGGAGCCGCGCCCCACAACGGTCTCTCCGAAGTTTCCTCCACCGGCCCCTACGGACGGCCATTCACCTGCGAGCTCCCGTCCCACGGCGCCTCCTGCCCAGCCCAGATTGCCAACTGTGGCGCCTGCCCTTGAACCGTCGCCAGAAGAGCGCTCTCTCTCGACCCGGGCTCGAACTCGCTTCTGGTCACCTGTTCGCCTGCTACCTCAAGCCCAACCCCAGTGAGCGCATCTGCCCTTTTTGTCGCGGGGCGCGCAAGCAAGCAAACCTGAGCCTTCTCGCTCATAACTGCCAACCGAACCGCCTACCACGGACCCTCCCCACCTGGAGCCTTAACAAATAACTGCGCCTCCGCAACACACGAGACTGCCATGGAAAGAGGTGCCATGCTTGCGAGGCATTACTGCGTGCCCCTTCCAACACCGCCAATAGACTCAGCACTATCGATTCTTTTCCTTTCCGACCCCTACGTCCCGGACTTGTGCCCTCTATTCCCAGCAAGCGGTCCGAACGCCACAGTGAGCTCGCTTTTGCTGACATCCGGTACACCCCGTCGCCCGCTTCGACTACTTCCTAACAACGCAGCCTGTGCCCCACGCAGGAGACCTCAATCCAAGTGCCGTCTGCCGTCGTTTCACCGTCGCCAGCGGCGAGGCATCGCCTTCAATTCTCCCACTGCGGTTTCCTCACACCATCCTTTCGTCCACGCCGACTGGGTCGAGGTATATCGCATATCTCCCGTACATCCCCACGCGTTGCAGTTTCTGTATTGGCATTTCCCGGCCACCTTCAACCCCCTTGCATGCCCCACCAGTAGGCCTTATGACTGAAGCACGCCTAGCTCGCCTCCAATTCCTGGACAACTTTTCCCGCCTGTTCCTTCTGTCAGAATCCTCATCTTTTGGCTTCTCTCGCCCTTTGCGAAACAGCCAGGCTCGAGCGCCCGAACTCGCTTCTCCCGCCCGAAGACCTTCACGAACGCTTACCCGAACTTCACTGGCCTCAAAAAACTTGTAGACACCGATTTTATTTAAGACGTAGTTTCTGAAGTCTAGAGGTACACGTGGCGAACACGAAAGACGGGGAGCCACACGCCTTCTCCTTCGCCGCGATGTACTACACCGCTGACAATGCTATGCCGAAAAAGCGCTCTTCTTGCTAAAAACTCCTGATTCTAAAAAAACTGAGAGACACCCTGTATAGTGCGCTAACAAGGGAGCTATGGCCAGGCCGTGCGGGCAGCCGCCGATTCAAAGGGAACCATGGAACCTGTCAGCCCCTAGTCTGTCAGGTGATCAGAGTGCAGAGTAAAACATGTAGAAATTATGCCTAGTAATGCTGTTGAATTCCCAAGTTCTAAGCTTTTCCCGGAACGAAGTCTGATTTGAGCTCAGTGAGGTTTCGAAGACCTAGCTGCAGCGCAAAAAAATGCTTCTACGAAATTCCACTGTCAAATGAAAGCCTGTTGAAGGCGTTGGTGTGGAATTTTTTCGTTCACAATGCGAGTAGATCAATGCAGTCGTTTATTCTTTCTAGTTTCTATTTTCGCTAGAAATGCGCCATAGGGAAGCGGTGCCGCAATGTGGTGGGCAAAACCAACTACTGCAGTCTTGCCATGGAAATAAACCAGCACCTTAACCACCTTGGTCTGAATCATCACTCGCTTTGCCTTGCGCTGCACGATGTGCTAAAAAAGAAAAATTCGTACTGCTCTCCAAGTAACAGGAACACAACTCTTGGTTCATTTCTCTTCCTGGTGAGACGCGTAACCACGTAATTGCGCGCCTGATTTCTTGAACCAAATTTATTGCAGGCGTAATAGGGGATTGACACTCAGCGTTTGGGTAACGCGTAGACATGCAAGAAAAAAAGTCACAGGCGGTTCAGCTTGGGGTTAACCAGAAACTATCGTGCGCTGTCATCATGAGCCCTAGTTTTGCGTGGTTTATCTTAACTTTGTATGCTTTTGTTTGAACTGAACTGGCTTACTTTGGTCCGTATATCATATGATGTAAGTTTGCTTGATATGGCATCAATTTAGACTTGTACTGCGGTATAATTGGTAATTCTCTACATTAAAAGACCCTGGTAGCCCTGATTCCACTCCTGGCGCAGAGGTGCAGCGGATAAGCTACGCGCCACTGCTCTGCGATGGCAGGAGAGCCATGTTGTTCCTGAGGAAGCCCTCGCGACTATTCATTATTTGAACTGCCACGGTGGGAAGTTTGCTCACAATCCAATGGGCAGCTTTTGATGACGTCACAAAGTCACGTGACAAGGGTGGCCCACGTGTTATAAGCAGGCTTCGGATAGACAGAGAACGGCTTCTCGGCGGAGTGGAAGCGCTAGGGCACCAAAAAGGCAACAACAGGCATCATTCAGTTCAGACCGAGTGATTACCATTATTTCACCCAAATGCTGTATTTTAGCCACCTGCATGACGTTCAAGTGGCGTGAATAATGTTTTATTTTAAGCGACAGCATAAGAGCCTTACTGTAGTGGAATGATGGCATCGCACTGAGGGAAGACAGTAAAGAAATAAAGAAAACTTCATAGCTTGGTAGCGAGTTCCGAAACCGCTGCGGCGCTAAAAAGTCAGTTCTGCTGGCCGCTGTTTCAGACCACCATGCCATCGCCACAGCTGTTTTTTAAGCATGGAATTAATTACATGCAAATATATTCTATTTACATTACATAAATTATTTTCAAACGTTTTCGGAGACGCCATGAAAGACATCGCAAGAAAGACAGAAAAACCGAGCAATAGGCGCGAGGTAAGGCTGAGCACATCGCCAAGAGGCAATGACACTCCCATTTAAAGTTGGTTGGTTCATATAGATACTTCCCAAAGAAGAACAACAAGTTTCGAGGAATCTGAACACCCTGCCTGTATGAACTGCCAAGCTTTCGAGCTGTGCTTTCATTGTCGTCATCTTCACTACGTAGTACTCGCGTTCACGCGTGTTAAACTGTCTGTCTCTCACGCTCTAGTTTGAAAACGTGGTCTTCGTCATCTGAGATTCGTGCGCGTGGAAGCTTCGGCAGACAAGCATGCAACAAACCGCACGAAATGGCAGGAGATTAGAAGCACTGAAATTCAGAAGACCCAGTGCATTACTAATCGTTTTAAACTAGAAAAGAGGATCTTCCCCCGTACAGACAAAACCTTAGATAAGGAGAAGACCGCCTGGAGGCGACCCCAGAGGCAATCCTTCATAATTTATTACATGGTATCAAAATTCTATCCCAGTGTTTACGACCCGAAATGTACACTGGATGGCGAAATAGCCACTTACGATCACATATTGTGGAAATGTAAAGATGAGCCGCCACAGAAATCTTTAATACAAGTTCCTACTCTCGAGAAATGGTAAGCCGTGTTGGTCGCCTCAGAGCTGACCCTTCAAACCCGGGCCGATGAGTGGTCTACTCAGGTCCGGGTCAGCCGTGGGCTGATAGCCACCTAGCACCGATCATCTCCATTTGCATTTTGTAACGAAAGAAATGTTTCGCAATGAATCAATCAGCGCTGTCACAATGTCATCAGGCAGTGGTAATTTAGCGAGCTACAAACTTTCCTTGTTCTGAGACTATTATCTCCTTATCACTTATTGTAACTGTTGTGCTAAATGCTACTGCATTCTTTTGCAAATTTTCTTGGCGTACATTAGTTCTTGTACACAGACACAACACGCTGACTCATTTTACCAGTGCATAACAATAAAATGTAAGTGCAGGGCACATGTATGCATGCAGTGCGTGCCAGAAGTAAGGGCAGAATGATATTTTAGAAATAAACTGGCAACTATCACGGTTTTGTCTCACGTATTAGCTCGAACAACGCACACTAGCACGTACACGCACACACACAACATAAGCGTCTTGTATCTCGTCCAATAGTGCCTTTAGGTGCTTGCCTTATGTGTTTATTACTCAGTGATATAGTTTTTGAACACACCGGAGACGTACTATCGGAGACGTATACCGGTTTACCGGACGCCGACTGCGCACGCGCCGTGACTCCCCCTCACCCCAGCAATGCGCCTGCGCATTCGCAGGCCGGGTCCGGTAAACCGGTATACGTCTCCCGTGGTACGTCTCCGGTATGCTCAAAACGTCTAATATCGCCAGCAGTTGCCTACTAGAAAAAAATAACCCGAGTTTTAAAAAGATTGTTAGTGAGGGTGAGGGTGAAGGAGGGCCGACGATGTGAGAATGAGGGCGAGGGAGGGCCAGCAAATTTTTTAAAGTGAGGGTGAGGGTGGGTTAATAACTTTTCAAAATTAGGGTGAGGGTGAGGGAGGGCCGCGGATTCAAGTGAGGGTGATGGAGAAAATATAAAAATATGGGCATTTGCCCACATCTGGTCATGAAGAAGACGAAGCTGGCAGTGCCACTGCATGCTTGCTCATTACCTCCTGACAGGCTCAGATAAAATGCTCCATGGCCAGAAAATTTTTAATACTGAGGAATATAAATGACACTGTACATAATGTTCCCATTTGTTCATCATAGAAAATAGCGAAATCTTGCAATCCCTGGAGAGGAGAAACTACGATATCTTGTGCCACGTAAAACACTCAAATGAGATCTCTTATTTCCCCCAGATAGAAACGATTCCGTAGTTAGATATATGTCTAGAATCAGCAGAAACACGTTCAGTGGTGAAGAAAATTTCTAAAAGCTATAGCTATTCCCTGGGTTTGCAAGCATTCACTGAAATTACACCGAGTACGTACACGCTAGTTATTCACTTGTTGCAATTTTGAATTTGTGCATATGAGAAAATATATCAGCGTCCAGGTACAGTGAACAGCTACAATTAAGGTACTGAAGAAACTTAACAAAGATATGTCTTGTACCATCGCAGGGCCACGTAAGGGCATCGCAATGAAAGCTTTAGCCTCATTATGTGCCATGCATGAACTGCAGCCAGTGCAGATTCTTTTTTGGAACAGCATGCAAAAACAGGTTAAACACATGTGAGTAACTTGTCACTGAATGCAATATACTGAATTCGAATTTAGCTGCTGAAAAATGAATAAAGGCCAGGTGTTCGCGTTGATTTATAATAACTGCATGGATTTCAAGATAACATTATTAGCTTCTGTTTTTAGGAGTTAGTGAGCAGTTGGAAAAATATTCACGTTGGCGCATAACTCAAAGATTCGAGTTCTTCGTTATATATCCATGATGATATGAT
Organism: Amblyomma americanum; assembly: GCF_052857255.1. Lineage (NCBI taxonomy): Eukaryota > Metazoa > Arthropoda > Arachnida > Ixodida > Ixodidae > Amblyomma > Amblyomma americanum. The sequence goes on along the minus strand of NC_135499.1, from coordinate 27,099,728 downwards.
GATCACTCACGAGCAAGTTGAAAGTCCTCTTTAAATACACCTATTGAGCTGTTATACAAACTATTTTGTCACCCAGAAATATTTAGTCTAGGTAAAGGTAAAGGGTTGCGAGTCTGAGTGCGCAGAGGATTTTAAATTCCGGGTTTTTTGTGTTGCTTCTCTAAAAACTAGCACATTCTGTAGGTATTTCTTTGTCGTCTAGTATGAAGGGTAATAATATTCTTGAGCACATCATTTCGGCTACACTGAGAATAAAGTTGTCTGCTCGTCGGCAGCAACCAGAATAAAAACCTCCTCCCACGACAACAACGTGCATATAGGCAGGAAGGAGAGTATTCCCTGGCTTCAGCAAGTATGCCCTTATATTTCATTCGATCTCCTTTATCTGGCACTAACGTGCACTTTGTCATCAATAAGGAAATGAGGTACCCTAGTTTGCTTTTGACTGCTGGATATTAATAGTGTGTAGTTAATGCTCTGAAAAACAATTTTCCCAGCACTAAAATCAAAATGCTCAACCACAGCTGCCACTGCTATAAACAACTAGCACAGGATGTTTCCTTGCCCAAGTGAGAGCACAAGTGTTAAAAATCAGGGTTGAAACATGCATATATAAATACATATATGTATATATTTATTTATTATATAATTGAATACAATATATATATATATATATATATATATATATATATATATATATATATGTGTGTGTGTGTGTGTGTGTGTGTGTGTGTGTGTGTGTGTGTGTGTGTGTGTGTGTGTGTGTGTGTGTGTGTGTGTGTGTGTGTGTGTGTGTGTGTGTGTGTGTGTGTGTGTGTGTGTGTGTGTGTGTGTAATTTACATATTAAGGAAGCCAACAGTCACCGAAACCAATGTACATGTTTGTATTTTTATTTTCATCTTAATTTGTAGTGTGGGAGAATAATAGTTCCACTAATTTGTCGCTTAAAGAAAACTACTTATAATGCAAAAGCAAAAACAACCATGCCACCGGTGGGATCCGAACCCAGGACCTCCTAATAACGCGTCGCGTCCGGTGCTCTACATACTGAGCTGCGGCGAGGGCTCTCCAATCTGCAGCCCTCGTGGGTATTTATGTTCATTGCGTGTAAGCAATAAGCAAACCTTGAGAGAGCTCACCGTCCGGTTCATGCGTCCGGTGCTCTACGAACTGAGTTACGACAACGGCTGTCCAATCTACTGCTCTCGTGGGTATTTATGTTCATTGGGCGTAAGCAAACTTTAAGAGTGTTCACCGTCCGGTTCATGGGTCCGGTGCTCTACGAACTGAGCTACGACGACGGCTGTTCAATCTGCTGCTATCGTGGGTACACGCGAAAACATAAATACTCCCTGAGAGCAGCAGATTGGACAGCCTTCGTCTTAGCTCGATTGATAGAGCATCGGACGCGACATTCGGAGGACATGGGTTCGAATCCCACCGGCGGCTTGGCTGTTTTTTCTAAGTGGCAGATCAATCTAAGTATTCTCCCACTGATTGCCACTACAAATTAAAAAAATATGAAAACGTTCCTTTATGCACCTTGCTTTCGGTCACTTAGTTTCCTTCATATATATATATATATATATATATATATATAGAAGCGGGAAGACGACGACGAGACTGAGCGAGTGAACGGGTGGACGAAGACGACAACAAAGTTCTGACTGTGTTCGAAGTGCCGCTCGTAGCTGTTCCTTCGCTGGTGTACGTAGCTGTAAATATATTCTTTCCCGCAACATATTTGGTGGAGGTGCGCCTTTCCCCTACATCTACCAACGACGGAGCTCCGCAGCGGCCGACAGCTGCCTTCGCTCATCATGACCCAGGACAACTGCCAGCAAACATCACCATCGGCCATGCCATCACTCGTTCTTTCTGTTCTTCGTGACCCTGGGACATTATCTGGCACCGACAACGTTGACGTGGACGACTGGATCCAGATGTATGAACGCGTGAGTACATACAACCGCTGGGATCCACCCCTTATGCTCGCCAATGTCATTTTCTACCTAAAAGACACCGCCCGAGTCTGGTATGAGACGAACGAAGATGACTTGACCAGCTGGGACGTCTGCAACCAGAAACTGCGCGACCTGTTTGGACGACCGCTCGGCCGAACACTCGCCGCTAAGAGCGACCTTGCATCCCGAGCCCAAATTTCTACGGAATCATATATTTCGTACATTTAGGACGTTTTGGCCCTCAGCAACAAAGTTGACAATAACATGCCCGAATCTGACAAAGTGGGTCACATGTTGAAGGGAATCGCCGACGATGCCATCAACCTGATCGTATACAAGAATTGCACTACAGTCGACGACATTATTAAGGAATGTCACCGCTTCGAGGAAGCTAAAAGCAGGCGTATTAGCCAGCCGTACGCACGCCTCCCCAACACGGCTGCCGCTTCCTCATGTGAAGACCTGCTGCACCGGCAAACTCCTGCGCCTCCAGAAAATGTGACCCGCGTCATTCGATGCGAACTCGAAGCGATGTCTCCTGCCTCCCTGCACCTACGTGATGGCGACAACCACTTGCCCACCATCTCTATGGTACAAGCCGTCGTCCGTCAATAGCTTGCAATTCTTGGCCCCCAACCCGTCAGCCCCGTACGCTCTTCATCCCCACCCGACATCACTGCGATTGCTCCTGACCGACCTTCCTACTCGCTCCACCTCGACGTAACCCTAACGACTGGCGGACACCCGACGACAGGCCCATTTGTTCCCTCTGCCATCGTAATGGCCACATCTCCCTTCACTGTCGCAATTATTGGTCCCGTCGTAGCACATACAATTCTCTCAGCTCTCACCGCAACGATGACCAGCCCCGCCACTTCATGCCCCCTCCAGCCCAGCAGAGTGCTACAGTCAACGGCCAGTTTTCCCGCCCCAGCCGCTCCCCGTCCCCCCTGTGTAGGCAGTCTCGTTCGCCCCTACGCCGTCGCTCCTCTCCTGGCCCCTACGTACGCTCGCAAGCGGAAAACTATACACTGCAGTGTCTGGAGGTGATGCTGCAGTACAGCCCCAGTCCCAAAATCCTCGCTTAGCCCTCTGCGCTCACCAAAATTTGCTCGCTATTCATGTCGATGGAGTTCCTGTGAGAGCCCTGATCGATAGGGGCGCGCACGTGTCCGTCATAAGTTCAACCCTCCGACGCCGCCTCAGAAAAGTACCGGCCCCTGCACCCACAGCCGTTCTCCGCGCTGCCGACGGCGGAACGCTTCCTGTGGTTGAACTATGCACATAGTAAAAGAATGCAGCGCTAAAAAAACAAGGCCGAACAGAAGTAGACAGGACAGGGCGCTGACTACCAACACATTTATTCAGAAAGATGAGCAGCTTATATAACGCAGTCCAACGCCCACGTGACCAAGAAAATAGCAAACGCGTTCAACTATCTAATACAAAAAAACAAAACGAAGTACACAATATCAAAGTGATACATATCTAGGTAACGCAAAGCCAGCCAAGAACCGATTAAACCGAGAGGACCACGACGATCCGTAAGGTGCACGCATGGAAAATGATCAGTCAGCGACATATGCCGCCAATGCAGCACAAGGCAAAACGAAAACGAAAATAACAATATAGTCACCGAACACTAAGTAAAAGTCGAAGCTAAAAGCAGGGTCGGGGCCAAACGCAAAACAAAACAAAACAATACAAAACGCAACGCAAAAGCTGAGTCAACCGTTCACAGTCAAACTGAGTCAAAAAAGTTGAAAGTTCTCTAGAACAAGAATTAAAAGCAGACGTGATTAAAAAAAGACGTGTTTATAGTGGGCCTAGAAAACTGGACTCCTTGTCTGTAAGTAAAATTGAAGGCGTGCGGACGCACTTGTCTCCAGCTTTGGCTATCATCCTTGCCTCAATGATGGCCCTTTCAATTTCTGTCCGCGCCAGTGCTCTGACAACCGTGCGCGCGTAACATGGTTCGCACCCTTTGCAAGACATGCAATGGTCGTCCAGGTGCCCGTCGCTTTTGTTACGGACCCTCCGGAGGTGTTCAAACAATCTCTCGTTGAGACACCTGCCGGTTTGCCCAATATACACGCGTCCACATTTCAAGGGAATCTCGCAAATGACACATGTAGCACAATGTGTGAGTGGTTCTACATGTCTAATAGGGCAAACCTTTTTTTTTTGCTTTGTCAGCAATGTACACACTCGTGACAATTTGCACGGGGCTGAGAAGACAAGGTTTACGTTGTTTCTTTTTGCAACCTTCTTTAAATTGTGAAACAGCTTGAGAAGATAGGGGATGACGGCCAAGGGAGGTCGTTTGGCCTGTTCTAGCTTCCCTGCGTCTTTGCCTTGCACTTTCAATTTCTGGAGAAGAATCTCTAAAACGCTACTCACTAGTGTTGGTGAGTAGCCAGCACTGTAAAGACGTTGGACTTGGTTGTTAACACTGCTCTGCATCGTATGGGGACAGCTTTTTGTGAGCGCTGCCTGGATAGCAGAAGAAACAATGCCTCGCTTGATCAATTTCGAGTGAGCGCTGTCATGCGGAAGAAGACCTTTCTTAGAGCGAGGGTTGTACGCCCAACAGCGGTGGGTATGTTCAAAACTAAAAAGTACGTCCAAAAACTGAACATCCTTGCCTCTCGGCGGTTCACAGGTAAAGTTCAGTCCCCCAAAATGGGATTTGAAAAGGGCGACAATTTCAAAAATGACACGCTCCACAGAACCACGTGGGCAACTTCTGAGGACGATCATAAAATCATCCACATACCGGAAGACCGAATGAACCACATCACCCTAAAGAACATGGCTAATGCGCCTATCGGCTGCCGCCAGGTAGATATCACACAGGACTGGCGCGATTGATGACCCGATGCATACGCCATTCTTTTGCACGAAGTACTGACCGCTGTACTGAACAACAGTAGATTCAAGGTAGAACTGAAGAAGGCGAAGGAAATTGTCGGCGCTCACACCCGAGCTGTTCTGGAAACGCACTTCACCCGACTGTTGGATCACGTCGCGCACCGCTGCGTATAGACCACCGTGCGGAACGGAATAAAACAAGTCTTCAACGTCAATTGTAAAGCCAGTCGTAGCGTCTGAACTGCCTTTGAATCGCTGTAACACCTCTGACGAGTTCCTTACCAGAAAAGGGTCATTTAAAGGTAGGCCATTCAAGTGGCGTTGTAGGTAGGCACCAACTTCAGCCTGCCACGTACCTTTTTCCGAGATGATGGTCCTCAGAGGGAAGTCAGGCTTATGGGTTTTGCCTGTGAAGAAGGCTTCCAAGAAGCAGTCTCGGGCCTTTTCTGCCGTTGATCTTATTCTATAGAGATGGAAACTTGTCAGTAGCTTCAAAGCCAAAGTTTTCTGTCTGCTGGGGCGGAACTGAACCTTCTTGAAATTCTTTTCGAGCGCTACCTCAGCCTTCTCCTTGTACAAGTGGTCAGGGAGGATGACAAATCCGCCTTCTTTGTCGCTTTGCAGAGCCATAAGGTTTCCCTCCTTGAGGCGTTTAGCAATGGACACGATAGGAGGCTTAGCATGCGTGAGCGAGGCCCCACAGCGACGTAGAACATCGACGCCATCCCCAATGACTCGTGCCTTGTCTTGCTCTGGTACTCTTTGTGCCATCTGCCGCACCATAGCCAGGAGCTGGTACTTGTTTGAAGGTGGTTGAAAGTTAAATTAAATTCAGCTTCCAACCACCTTCAAACAAGTACCAGCTCCTGGCTATGGTGCGGCAGATGGCACAACGAGTACCAGAGCAAGACAAGGCACGAGTCATTGGGGATGTCGTCGATGTTCTGCGTCGTTGTGAGGCCTCGCTCACGCATGCTAAGCCTCCCATCGTGTCCATTGATAAACGCCTCAAGGAGGGAAACCTTATGGCTCTGCAAAGCGACAAAGAAGGCGGATTTGTCATCCTCCCTGACCAATTGTACAAGGAGAAGGCTGAGGTAGCGCTCGAAAAGAATTTCAAGAAGGTTCAATTCCGCCCCAGCAGACAGAAAACTTTGACTTTGAAGCTACTGACAAGTTTCCATCTCGACAGAATAAGATAATCGGCAGAAAAGGCCCGAGACTGCTTCTTGGAAGTCTTCTTCACAGTCAGAACCCATAAGCCTGACTGCCCTCTGAGGACCATCATCTCGGAAAAAGGTACGTGGCAGGCTGAAGTTGGTGCCTACCTACAACGCCACTTGAATGGCCTACCTTTAGATGACCCTTTTCTGGTAAGGAACTCGTCAGAGCTGTTACAGCGATTCAAAGGCAGTTCAGACGCTACGACTGGCTTTACAATTGACGTTGAAGACTTGTTTTATTCCGTTCCGCACGGTGGTCTATACGCAGCGGTGCGCGACGTGATCCAACAGTCGGGTGAAGTGCGTTTCCAGAACAGCTCGGGTGTGAGCACCGACAGTTTCCTTCGCCTTCTTCAGTTCTACCTTGAATCTACTGTTGTTCAGTACAGCGGTCAGTACTTCGTGCAAAAGAATGACGTATGCATCGGGTCATCAATCGCGCCAGTCCTGTGTGATATCTACCTGGCGGCAGCCGATAGGCGCATTAGCCCTGTTCTTTAGGGTGATGTGGTCCATTCGGTCTTCCGGTATGTGGATGATTTTATGATCATCCTCAGAAGTTGCCCACCCGGTTCTGTGGAGCGTGTCATTCTTGAAATTGTCGCCCTTTTCAAATCCCATTTTGGGGGACTGAACTTTACCTGTGAACCACCGAGAGGCAAGGATGTTCAGTTTTTGGACGTAATTTTTAGTGTTGAACATACCCACCTCTTTTGGACGTACAACCCTCGCTCTAAAAAAGGTCTTCTTCCGCATGACAGCGCTCACTCGAAATTGATCAAGCGAGGCATTGTTTCTTCTGCCATCCAGGCAGCGCTCACAAAAGGCTGTCCCCATACGATGCAGAGCAGTATTAACCACCAAGTCCAACTTCTTTACAGTGCTGGCTACTCACCAACACTAGTGAGTAGTGTTTTAGAGACTCTTCTCCAGAAATTGAAAGTGCAAGGCAAAGACGCAGGCAAGCTAGAACAGGCCAAACGACCTCCCTTGGCCGTCATCCCGTATCTTCACAAGCTGTCTCACAATTTAAAGATGGTTGCAAAAAGAAACAACGTAAACCTTGTCTTCTCAGCCCCGTGCAAATTGCCACGAGTGTGTACAATGCTAACAAAGCAAAAGAAAAAGGTTTGCCCTATTAGACATGTAGAACCACTCACACATTGTGCTACATGTGTCATTTACGAGATTCCCTTGAAGTGTGGACGCGTGTATATTGGGCAAACCGGCAGGTGTCTCAACGAGAGATTGTTTGAACACCGCCGGATTGTCCGTAACAAAAGCGGCGGGCACCTGGACGACCATTGCAAGTCTTGCAAATGGTGCGAACCATGTTACGCGCCCACGGTTGTCAGAGCACGGGCGCGGACAGAAATTGAAAGGGTCATCATTGAGGCAAGGATGATAGCCAAAGCTGGAGACAAGTGCGTCAGCACGCCTTCAATTTTACTTACAGACAAGGAGTCCAGTTTTCTAGGCCGACTATAAACACGTCTTTTTTTAATTACGTCTGCTTTTAATTCTTGTTCTAGAGAACATTCAACTTTTTTGACTCAGTTTGACTGTGAACGGTTGACTCAGCTTTTGCGTTGCGTTTTGTATTGTTTTGTTTTGTTTTGCGTTTTGCCCCGACCCTTCTTTTAGCTTCGACTTTTACTTAGTCTTCGGTGACTATATTGTTATTTTCGTTTTCGTTTTGCCTTGTGCTGCATTGGCGGCAAAGGTCGCTGGCTGATCATTTTCCATGCGTGCGCCTTACGGTTCGTCGTGGTCCTCTCGGTTTTATCGGTTCTTGGCTGCCTTTGCGTTACCTAGATATGTATCACTTTGATATTGTGTACTTCGTTTTGTTTTTTTGTATTAGATAGTTGAACGCGTTTGCTATTTTCTTGGTCACGTGGGCGTTGGACTGCGTTATATAAGCTGCTCATCTTTCTGAATAAATGTGTTGGTAGTCAGCGCCCTGTCCTGTCCACTTCTGTTCGTCCTTGTTTTTTTCGCGCTGCATTCTTTCACTATGTTCACTGACCAACAAGCCCAAACAGCCGCTTTAGAACTATGCACCGCCCGTGTGACCATTTGTGGCCCCCATACATCAGTTCTATACTCTGTTCTGGACCAGTGCCCTCATGACGTCATTCTTGTCCTCGACTTCCTGTCTGAGCATTCAGCCCTCATCAACTGCGCCACCAGTGTTGTCCAGCTTGACCTTCCGCTTTCTGCTGAGTCATCGTCCTCAGTTGTACCTCGCCTTTGTGCTGTCGACTTTGTCCGTCTAACGCCTAAAGCCGCAACTTAAATTTCTTTCTCATCTGTTCCTCCTGTCTCTGATGGTCCCTACGTAGTCACTCCGGACCTTGACGTCGCCCTCTCGCGAAGTATTGCGCTTGCGCACACTCTCTGTACAATGTCGGCCAACCGAGCGTACCTTCCGGCTCTGAACTTTGGCTCGTCTATCCAACCGCTCCAGCAAGGTATCTCACTCGCCACGCTCTGCCCGGCTGCCGAATGTGTCATATCAGTCGTGGACACCTGCCTATCTTCTACTCATCAAAGCCTGTTGCCTGCGGCCACATCAACCCAGGAACCAACGGACGACTACGCCGACATGATCTCTTCTGACCTACCGCCGATGCCAGCTCACGATCTTAGGTGCCTTTTATTATCTTTTCGCGACATCTTCGACTTTGATGCCCGTGTTTTGGCTCGTACCTCTGTAGTGACGCATCGCATAAACACTGGTGATGCCGCTCCTATCCACAGACGTCCGTACAGCGTGTTCAGCGCTGAACGCACCATCATCAATCAAGAGGTGGACAAGATGCTCGCTAAAGACATCGTCGAGCCCTCGTCAAGCCCTTGGGATTCACCAGTTGTACTGGTAAAAAAAAAAGTACGGCAGCTGGCTCTTTTGCGTTGATTACCAGCACCTAAACCGCATCACAAAAAAAGGACATATATCATCTCCTGAGGATCGGTGATGCATTATTAGATTGCCTCTACGGCACCAAATATTTCTCTTCAATTGATCTGATCTTCGATCGTGGCACTGGCAAATTGCCGTTGATGAAAAGGACCGCGAAAAGGTCGCCTTCGTGACGCCTGGTGGCTTATACCAATTTAAAGTCATGCCAGTCGGACTCTGTAACGCGCCGGCTACCTTTTAACGAATGTAGGACTTCCTTCTTCGCGGCTTTAAGTGGTCGACCTGCCTCTGCTACCTTGACGACGTTGTGGTTTTCTCGCCTACTTTTGCCACGCACCTCGAACGCCTCTCCAGTATTCTGACAGTGTTCCGTAACGCCGGACTACAGCTGAACTCATCGAAACGCAAATTCGGTCGCTGCCAACTCAATATTCTCGGACACCTGGTTGATGTTTCTGGTGTCCGCCCAGATCCGGTAAAAATTCAAGCCGTCCAGGACTTTCCTCTTCCTAGGTCGTCGCAAGATGTGCGCTGCTTTGTCGGCTTGTGCTCGTATTTTCACCGTTTTATCAAATATTTCGCCGGCATCGCTCGCCCCCTCACCGAACTTCGTAAGAACGACACCCACTTTTACTGGGGCCCTGCTCAAGAGCACTCATTTTACTCCCTGGTTCAACTGCTAACCTCTCCGCCCATCTTAGCCCATTTTGACGCTTCGTCTCCCACAGAGGTTCGCACCAACGCCTCCGGATATGGGAACGGTGCCGTGCTAGCTATCGGAAAAATGCATTCTATTGGGCATGATGGAACCCGGCACCCGACATGATGATGGATTATGGGGATGGCTAATGTTGGGTGGCCATCATATTGGTGGGTAGTGGATGCCCATCATATTGTTGGGTGGTGGGTATCATGGTGGGTGCCCAGCATAGTGCTGGTGACTGCTGGGTGCCGGGTAATGCACTGTTGACTGCCCAGCATAGTGGCGGGTGCTCGTGTGTGCCGGGTAACATGTCGAGCATTGTTGGGTGGCAAGCATAGTCCCAGGTACTGGTAGGTGCAAGGCATTATGGCGGTCAGTGCTGAGTGCCTGGCATAGCACAATGCAGAATACCGTGCATTGCTCAGGTGCAGCTATTATGGCAGGCATAAACAGAATATTGAGAGATGGCCATAACGAGCAAGCTGGGTAGCAGCATGACTGGCGTACGCATGGTACTACTGCTTTATACTGTGGCTCGGCATGTTCGATGTCAGAAATTTGATGAATCAGCATGTGGAATGGGACTCAATAAAATATTACAGTTACCGGATATAATTATAATGAGAGACGCTGTCTAAACTCTATATGATGCATTAAACTAAGATTAAAGAGCACATTCACTGCATGATAAACAATAAACTGATGCACTGCAGCCTGAAGAGCATAAATTGTGGTGATGTAAAAGGAAAAATATGGCTGTCTCCTTGGCCTGTTTGCAAACAGAGAAAAACAGCCTGCTACCATCAAAGGTTTATTTGTCTGCAGAGCTTGTACGGCACAGCCGCTGGCTTAGATAGAGCTGCTCAACAATACTTGTGCACTCATGCACAGCAGCGCTCCTGGGACAGCATGGTGTCGAAAGGTCATTGATGTCTTGCCCAAGTCTGTAAAAAAGGAATGAGGATGACCACCTACAGGAATGGCAGCAGTACAAAAGTATTCTTGCCATGTTATGAATCCTTCGGGCTGCAAGTTAGTAAACTACCACAAGAAATCATTCCCTCATACAGCCTCCGCAGTTAAGATGGGTGTGTACTAATTAAGGACGCACTGAGGACTCCATCTAATTTTTGTTCCATGCAAAAACTGAGTCACGTACTTTGTGGCGCTTTCTGTCTATGTTAATCGCATTTATTGCAGACAACCGAATTTAAAAATGGGACATTTTTTCCCACTACTCAGTTTCCACTTTCCATTTGTGACATCAAGACCAAAAAAGACGCCGTGATGACTGTTTTGAAGTGAATGGCGGTGCAGCGTACCTTCAAGCATATGCTCAGAATAACTGCCATGAGAGCACCAGTTTTCTTCTGAAAACGAGAACTGGTAGTGGTACCTGCATTTTATTAGACACTGGCTTCAAAACCTCTTTTCAGTGAAAGTAGGTTCTTTCAAATTAGAACGCCGGTATTTATCAATACAGACCATCATCATCATCATCATCAGCCTGACTACGCCCACTGCTAGGCAAAGATCTCCCCCATGTCTCTCCAATTAAGCCTGTCCTTTGCCAGCTGCACCCACCGTAAGCCTGCAAACTTCTTAATTTCATCCCTCCACCTCTTTCGGCCGCCCCCTGCTACACTTGCCTTCTCTTCGAATCTGCTCCGTTGCCCTACCAACATTTATTTATTGATTTGTTTATGTTACCTCTAAATTCCCTCTACAGGAGCAGCTGGGATACCTTTTAATATTACATTAAACAGAGCAAAGATTAATAAACAAAATTAGCATAGCCAAAGGCAAGCAGGCCGCTACTCATAGCTATTTGTACCTAGCACAAAAATATGGATACTCTTTTCATACAAGCCGTCGCGGTGGCTGAGTGGTTACGGCACTCCGCTGCCGGCCCGAAAGACGCGGGTTCGATCCCGGCCGCGGCGGTCGAATTTCGATGGAGGCGAAATTCTAGAGGCCCGTGTACTGTGCTATGTCAGTGCACGTTAAAGAACCCCAGGTGGTCGAAATTTCTGGAGCCCTTCACTACGGCGTCTCTCATGGCCTGAGTCGCTTTGGGACGTTAAACCCCCATAAACCATAAACCAACCATCTTTTCATACAATCATTCGTACTTCATCGAAATACAAAAATATGATTTCATGTAAGTTTTCAAATGCGACACTTGTCACAAAAAAAATTCCCTGCAAAGACGTAAATATTCAAACAATAAACAGGAATGCAAACTGAAAATACGTGGTTACCTTTAAAATCCTTCAGACCCGAGAAAATAATCTTTTGGCTGTAGTGCATACTTAAGTCTGCCTAAGCGTAACTCTAGTACTGTACACAGAATATAAAAAATCTGATCAGGAAATCATTTTTTTCTGCTTTAATTACTATGTAAGTATTCTACTTACGCATTATAAAAAGCATTCAACCATTAGCTCCTTAGCTTGAGCAAAGGTATACACCAATTAAGACAGCGAAATGAACTAGTTGGTAAGAATTCATACTCAAGTAAAACAGCGCAAAAAACACTACCACCGAGAGAACGCAAACCCAGTCCTGCTCGCAGTTTAATAGACAACAGAAATTTAGTTACAACGTCAAGATATGCAATGCGGGAAGGTGCGCAATCCAAAAAGGTCGCAACAGGACACATGTTCGCCGTCACTGCCGCGCCAAAAATGCAGATTCCTTATATTAGTGAATGGAGAGACCGCTGATGCAATCACCTCCATTTCTTCTGATATGAAAGCCTTCTGACACTTCTCACATTAACTGATTCCAGTGAAGGAATATGAAAGAATAAAAATCTTCGTCCTATGCAACAAAATTTTTCTTTCAACCTTTCAACTACTCTGAACGTAAAAGCGCAAAGACACAAGGACACAGACTAAGGCAGACAACACGAGCGCTTACTTCCGACTGATTTTATTTCATGCAAGAAGCGAAATTTATACTCTTGATAAGTGTCTGCACATGTTTACAGGGCAATTAACACAGAGTTATAACTGATACCAGTTATCATGTAACACAAATGAAAGATGTCAGATATGCCATCTCTTTTTGTGACAGCAGAATTGATGGAGCACTTATGCAATCATCCCCAGCTCGCGCTATCTCCAAAGCTTCAACAATTTCTCGGATAATTTGGCATTTGTGCACGTAAAGGACTTTGCACTTGTGAAAGAGAGGACGACAACCCTCTTTACTTTTTCTTTTGCACTTTAAACAATGAATGCTCATGTGCCCCCCTTTTTTGTTGTTCACAACGTAGTCATGCTCGCTCAACTGCTCGTTCAGGCATCGTCCCGTTTGGCCTATATAGTATTTTCTACATGATAAGGGCACTTAATAAACAGCACCTTCTTTGCATCTCACAAACTGCTTTTGATGCCTGATTATGCAACCAGTTTTTCTTTGGTTTCCTGAAGTACTTTGCTTACATAATGACATCAGCTTATTTGGGGCAGAGAACACCACGTCAACGTTTACCCTGTTACCAATTTTTTTGAGATTGTGTGAAACCTTGTGTTTATAAGGAATGACTGCAAATATCTTACTGGCCTTTGTCTCCTCCGGCTCGTCCTGGCACTTGGCTTCCCATTTTTTTCTTTTTGACAAGTCCTTCCGCCACAGAAACCAGCAGGTGTAACGGATAACCCACATCTTGCAATTTGTTGGACTGCAGGAGAAGGCTTTCTTCGATTGCATGTTCACAAGACTTCTTTATACAGTTAAGAAACCCTAAACGAGCTATGTTTCTTTTTATAAGCTTTGAGTGCGCGGACTGAAGGGTAAGGGCATTTTTCCATCCAGTCCAGTTTTTGATCCAGTCCTCTGTTGAGTTTTTCTGTTAGTCACACTGTAAAACTGCTTTTACACTGTTTCTACCACTGCTGGCAAAAGAGGAAAAGGGAAGAATCCTGTTTTCTGTCTCGACTTGTATTTTACTCAGCTCTGCTTTTAGAGGGTATGAGCTTACGACACGGTCGTTTAACCAGATAAGACTGCGAAAAATAAATTGCCATGACTTCTTTCAATATTCTAAAAATATGAGCTCACCATATGGTCCTGTTTAAAGGAGCACTAAAGAGGATTCTGAGCTCACCTTTTTATGATGGGAACTCGATCAACACGCTGCAAGCTTTCTTAGAAAATTGAATTGTCCTGTGGAGCTGATTTTCATCTTACATCTGATGAAACGTCCAGTTTCCCACCTTTTTTGTTTCTTTAACTGACCAAGAGTAGGAGTCAACCAATTTGAGGAGTGCCTTACAGTCAGTCACATGGCGTCTTGCTACTTGCCATCGGCGCTGTGATACGTAGTAATACGTGAAATGATTTGTGAAAACAAACAGTCCACGGAGATTTTTATTTCTGTGGGCCTAATTGGAAGCTATGCTGTCTGCAACTAAAACTATTCGTAGAAACCTGAAAGCAAAGCAAAAGCAAGGGCTGCCACGAGACTGGCTGAAGGCACTCCCGGCGCTAGTTTACTCCTCCTACGCTCAGAGGTCAGTTAAAAAAAATGGGGGAGCTAGGACATCTAATCCAATTTAACAGAGAAATTGGCTGCACAAGACCATAATTCGAAGTTTCCAAGAATGCTCGGAGCATGTAGATAGAGTTTTCACGGTAAAAGTACGAGCTCAGAATCTCTTTACTACACATTTAAAGAACTGCGTTGCATCTAAACTTTTCAGACACGCCTTGCGGCACTTCCAAAGCACAGTGAATGTGAATAAATACTGAGACTTTAGGAACAATCAAGCGAACTTGGCATCATTTAATTTAACAAACCATAAAACCAGTAAAATATCATTTACACATCTCACCATTGTTAAAATCTGGACATCACATTAGGCAATTGCTAGCTCTTTTGTGAATGCTGCTATAATCGGATACATATCAAGAGAGAAGCACGAGATACCATTCAAAGGAGGCCCTCCAGCCGATGACGTCGAACGATTTTCCTTACGCCATGGTTAATTTGCTTTCGTCTGGCTCCCCCTACGATGCCACCCTAGCAGGACTAAGGGGATTAGCCACATTTTGAGAATAAGTCCTCGCCATTGGCTGGGTGCCATATTTTGAGGGGAATTTGCTGCTTTGTTTTTGAATTTTACCCAAATATATAAAATTTTCACGAAAGTTGTTACACCCGACCAAAAACCAAATCGTCAATCTTGCACAATCACAGGCTTTGAAATCTCATCATTTTTTCCCATTCACTATTCACCACTTTAGAAATTCCACAAGACGAGTATCTCAGGGGTTTAGATTCAAGCTAGTCACTTGAATGCGACGTGTTACACTGATACGCCTAGAATAGCGACTGAAAGAGCGCATATTTATTTTCCGCATCCTTAACCTGTTGCACGGGTAAGGAACCTTCCTCCTGTAATTCAGCTGTCGTCAGCACCTAACAACTTCAGACAGAGCCAAGTAACATACAAGTCGAGAGCCTTCAAAAAGCAGGCTTCCCTTACCGCCTTTGCAGGCAGTGGCAAAAACAGAGCTGAAGGAGTGGTAGAAAGTTCTCAACAATGTGAAAGAGACTGAACACATAACTAGATCAAGTATGTGGCACTACCAAAAATAGTACACAAAATTTCTCTTAGCCTCCAAAAAAGAGGTGGCAAAATATGTTGACCTAGTGTTTTCTTCAGCACCCCCCTCCACCCATATACTTATTAAAGGTCAAGTTAAATGTTTTTAATTCTGTCACTCCCCTTGCATTTTAGTTAAGGTTGTGATTACTTAAGGTGGAGATGCACATTTATGTCATTGCTTGCCAATTGACAGACTTAAGTGTTCAACCATCTTCGAATTCCTTAAAACCATCACAGTATATTACATTACTAAGGCAAATCTTATCCCAGCTTGTTTTTTACAAAAAAAAATTTCCATGCCAAGGCCGCCGTCTCAAGTTTCGAAACTCGTGTAACAATAAATAAATAATAAAGTCGAAAAAAGGTACAAAACAGCGATTTTTCAATTTTGATGTACTTTTATGTTCTCACAGTAATCATTACAACTACTTTCTAAGTTGCTTGGCAGACAAAGAAGCCAAAAAAATGTTTCAGCGATTAGAAACCATAAGCAGTCAGAAAAAAAAAATTTCTTAATTTAAGTAAAGTAGCTTTTTGTGCCATATTAAGATGTGAATTCATGTGAGGTGATACTAGTAAATATATGAAAGGTAGTAAGCTGCAAATTACCATTGAATGCAATTTATTCTGGAGAGTGATTGAACTAACTATTGTATTAAGCGGGAAAACAGTGTTGAAAGCTGAGCACTGATGCCAAACCTCAACGTTGCTCTGTGCCTGCTCTTTACTGCAGTGCTCACTAGAGCCGGTTGCAAACCATATATAAGCAGCGCTGCAAGATGCTCCAAATGGATGTTCCTATGTTTGTGGGTTGAAAGGCCTGGTGGCATGTTCATCCATGTTTCAACACTTGAAACAATTGGGTCACTGATTACGATGTAATTCTAGCATGCACACTTGAAGTACCACTGGCTGTTTTACACGTAGAGAGAAACTGTGAGTGCGACACCACCACGCTTTGCGAACCGCTGCTGCCAAGAGCCGGCTAGAACGGGCGCATATTTATTGTGAATTTACCTTTGCCATCAGTTCTCCCCAGCTGTCGGCAGCTGTGCTTTGCGAAGCACGGCAGCCATCCACTCCGTTTTCTCTTAAGTGGGAAAGAGCCTGTACATGAAGACGATGTGATGAAACACTACTGTTCTTTCCAAGGTGCTCTTTTAAACCACTCAGTGAGTTCAATTTGTTTTTCATGAATGACTTCAAGGAAGCAGAAGACAGCACCATCATTTCATAGTGCTTCTTGCATCTGCGCAATGAGGAGCGTGGCTGCTGTGGTCTTTGGTCTGCATCTCCAGTTACCACGAGGGTTGACTTGATGCTTCTGCTAAGTGGCCATTTAATTTTTATTTTTTGTAACCGTGCCATTGAGTAGACCTCTGTACTCCAGAAGCTGAAAGCATTCAATCCCAGCACACCACCTGCAACACTGCTTAAACCTACACTTGCAGCTGGCTCCAGCATGCACTGTACTGAGGAGCAGGCAGGGAGCAATACCACAGTAGGGCATTGATGCTGAACTTGCAAAATGATGCTTTTTAGAACAAAAAATACTCGAATTGAACTTGTGATAATAAATGCGACTGAATGGTATTGTGCAGCTTACTACCTTTCTTATGCTTACCAGGACCACATCACTATGCAACTGACAGCTGAATATGCCGCATAAAGCAACTGTTCTCCAATTTAGAATTTTTTTCTGGCACGGCTTAGGTTTTCTCATCGCTGAAACATTTTATAGACTGCTTTGCCATTCATACAACTTCTGAGAGACCATAAAATTTGGTAAATAGTTTCAAAAACGAATAGCTTTCCACCTTTTTCAGTTTAAAAATAACGAAACATGAAACAAATTAATTTCAATTTTTTTGTAAGTGAAAGCATAATGTCTAGTCTAAAAAAATTATAGTCATGCGTTTTTTATTAAGCCAAATGAAAAGTGATAGTGCATGCATGTGGTACTTCAGATATCTTTAGCACATTCACCTTTCCACTGTGCAGAAAACATATAAGATCATGCACCTGCATAGTGCTTCACATGTTTATGATGTGCATGAGTGCATGTCTGCGCGAGCGCATATTAAAAATAAAAAAAACACTTTGCAATTTCATAATGCCTGCTGCCAGCCCAAAGTTTCTGATTCGATGGTTGAATTGAGAAAGAAGCTGCTTCACCAGCCGCATAGCAAGCATACGCACCATGAATGTAGTTCTGAGCTTTGCGGTTCTGATCTTGCTGTGTACAATGGCTGTACACAGCCAGAGTGCACAGAATGCCCAGCGAAAGTTTCAGCGCTGATGTTTGCAGCTAACCTTTCTTTCAGTTATCGCTTTTGTGCTGTTTTAACTACGAGACGCTTCGCACTGTCGGCTATGCTCGCCATGCTGCCTTCTTCGCATTTCGACGGTAATGGCCCCATATGCGCGATATAGCGTTCCTCCAGAAACCTCACGAGTACGCCACTCGCTATCACGGCTCAAATCTACAATGGGCGTTACCACGTATTTCTCGGTTTTCTTACACGTATACCTATAAGTGTTGTTTTCTAGTTAAGATGACATAAGTGCTTTCAAGGGATCCTACCTTACCAGTCTAGCCTGACTTAGTACTTCCCTTTAGTGCCCCTTAAAGATGAGGCCACAGCACAATTTTTTTTGGCAAAAACAAGCTCGGATAATGATTCTTCTATTAATAGAGTAAACTATATGCATTTTTTAAAGGAAATCGAAGATGCTCGAACAAAATCTCGGTCAGATGGCTTGGAATGACCCAATTTCAAGTTTACAAACTAAAATACACCATCACAAAGTTATTCAGTCTTGTCACATGTCACCTGCACAAAAAAACATGCACTGGCGTCTCATCAACCGGTGTCTGCTGAAATTGCTATTTTTGTGTTGTGTACCCACATATCTCATCCAATCCACTAGATACAACATGATATGTGATCACACTTATCAGTTGTGTTATAGGCAGCACCTTTCCCACATAATGATGTATGAAGTCTTCAGCATACTTTTCTGTGAATACATCTCAGTGAAGTGATAAGGAAAGGCAGCTGCTCTACAACCCAAGAATGCATAAATGATCATGCACCACAGGTCTTTTCTCCTCCAACTGCACCAACAACCCAAACCGACATTAAAAACTTTAGGTGCTCTTTGAATGACACGAGAAAGTTTTACTGGCAGAAATGAAACAGTTATGGTATTAGTGTGGCCACACCTGGATGCGCAAGTAAAGCAGTCAGACCCAATGACACGGCACAGATGTGCAACAAGCAGGTAGTGATATTCTTGCTCTCTGCAGTAAAAAAATGAGATAATAACGTCATCATCAGAATCATAAGCATTCAAAGCAAATAAAAAAAACTATAGACACAATACCACATGCAAAATGGTTTTGGGGCGGTTCGTTCAGCATTTTCCAAAACAGCGCTCGAAGATATAGACAGAAGGATGAGAAGCACTACACACATTGCACTGAATTAACAGAAGAATTTTATTCATTAAGCATTACAATATACACAGTGCAGAAAAAAGAGCCAACAATCAGTCCCGTCATATGCTCCATCATTATTCTCATCTTTCCCCTTTTAGAAATACCCTTTGTTTCACTAGAAGCGATAGCAATGCACTGCTCACGCATGTGTCTTTATAATCAAAGATTATATGCAATACAGTGATAGTTGACTGAAACCGAGATGAAAAGGCACAGGAAATTATTGAGCATAAAACAATGTTTGATTATAAAGACACATGCATAAGTAGCGCCTCCCTATCAATACTAGCAGAAGAGGCATTTTTGGAAGAGGGAAGATGAAGGTGACGATGGAAACGTGAAAGGACTGATTTTTGACTTTTATCGGCATTGAACATATAGAAATGCTTCATGAATAAAATTTAGTTGCCAGTTCAACATAGCGTGTGCATCATCATTCTGTCCACATCTTCCAGCATTGCTCAGAATAATATATACCAGAGCTGAAGTACATCCAGCACTTGAGGCTTTCCTCTTGGGTTGGCCCATACAAAATAAAAAAAACTCCAGCTTTTTTTTTGCTTTTCATCACAACATTCAACACACTGACCGCTCTCGCTACGCCAGGTAGCCTGCAGACTGTCTTTCACCTTTTATAAGGTGCAAGCTGCACGCATGTCTAACCATGGCCGGTATCGAGGCGAACGTGTGCTCTATTTCTTACGGCCTTTGCAAAGGCGCCTGTTTCTGCCTCTTGCCACATTGCGGTGGGGTCGCCACTGCCCCACCGCTGCATCCGCCATTCACGCGGGAGGAGAAGGTGCGTTCGCTCTCAGTTTGGTCCACGTCATTGGTAGCCATCAGGCCCGTATGTTTCATCCTTTGCACTGTATGCAAATACTGTGAATCAGACCCCTTTCCTTTGTTTTGCCATGTGAGAAATCTGAAACGAATTAATGTTTGTCCATGCTTGTCTTCAGTCCGACTGTGCATGATAGCATGTATTCTTCAAGCACAAATGTCAGCCGTTCTACACTTTACATTTCACAAAAAATCAAGACTCTCAGCCTTTGTAGTTCGTCTTCTGGCAGGTCTGCATCAGTGTGCAGAATGATGCGCCATGTGGAGCATTAGCATGGCAATTTTCAGTGTAAAGAATTCTGCAGCATTAATATAGCTCCTGAAATTTCAACCACAGCTGCTTTAGCTTTGCAAAACAGTGGCATTAGCAAGAATTCATGCTGCACCTAAGCAAAGTGCATCATATAATTTGTGAATGGAATGGGCACTGAAAAACCCCAACACTGGCCACAGGAGCGCGGTGAATTGACAGCACGTTGCCCACACGTAACGTCCAAAAGGCATAGATCTGCTCCTCTTGGAAAGGCATTTTGAAGTTTGCCGGTTTCTCACGACCGTCCATTTCCCCAGATGACAATGCATAAATTAGTTGTTGAAAATTACTGCCAGCACGAGCTAACTGCCAGCATGTGAAAGTTCGGAACGGCGCTTTGAATAAAATCAGCCTTCGCTAGCGAACAGACTTATCTCAGAGGCAATGACAGCCAGTGTGACACAGTGTATTTTCTTGCATTTGTACAGCCTCCTCATCGCTTTTGATAAACCTCCCAAGAACATGAACTTTCCTCTTATCATTAAGGAAACAAAGATACACCCAAAAAGATTATTCTTCTCAACCTTGCGTAGGTAAATTAAAGCACACTGCAATGTTTTATTCTAGTTGGCTTAGTTTAAGATGTAAGGAGCTGTAAATTAAAGTTTGTGATGCTGACATGGTAATAATATCTGAATTTAAAAAAAATAGAGGGCAGTGAACATTCAACCGCACGCACGGCTGGCCATAATCTCAGCCCTTCTTTTATAAAAATGTTTAAATGAAATATTTTATTGGTCGCTTCTTCAAGGTATGCTGCAAATTAAATGTATACTTCGACAGCAAAATAGGGCGCTCTTTATTATTGCTTAAACAATTCATCGGATATAATTTCTGAAATTGCAATACTCAGTACGCGCCACTACCTGTGCCAGCACACACAACTTGTACTGTTGCTTTCTGGTGACGTTAGGCAGACAAGAATGCCTACAAGCAAACTTGCGCTTAACCCGAAAACTGCTCATTCGAAAAACTCATGTCCTCAAACATCTAGCAGTTCGGCGGCAGCAATAACACCAACATTATAGTTTTTCCTGATACTTGCTAACACATTAGTCATTAGTATTCCTTCGAGGTATCGATACAAGTCTCTCATTTAAGGAAGTTGGGAGCTATATGGGGGTAAAACAATTCAAGACACGTGAAAACTGATATCATCGTAATTAAGTATTATATACATTGCCCCGCAATATTTATTTGAAAGTCAAATGTTAGTGTACGTGAGTCTGACTACGCTCTACAAATATCGTCTCAAGCCAGCAGCCAATAATGGCGGTACAGAATTTACCACTCGCATGTTTCGGACACTTTTGCCCCCGATAATACATTTTTATGAGGTGAGCTAAAACTCACTATCTGAGTTTTCCTTCTCTTCTCCTTAGCATTAAGCATAATTTAATCATGGACCATGAGACGTGCAAGAAAATTATCAGAGTACTTCCTTCTGGATGAGGAATGAGTGATTCCTGCTTTTAAATATTTTCACCGAGCACATTTTGTATGAATCTGTGCGCATGTGGGCTACACTGAAGACGTGCAGGCTCAGCATTCTGTGTTTTTTTTAAATTTCGGTGCTGCATTCACCATGAACCAGCGGCCTACAGCGCGAACCAAGTGAATGCCACCCACCACCGCAGATGCAAGCAGGGAGCAAGCGGTCGGGTCTTCACGCCTCTAGCAACAGCAGACGGAGTAACTTCTGGAGAAAAACTCCCATTGCTTCTGCGGTGATTGTAAAGGCTGCAGGAAAGCGTGAAGCGGTCCTCTTGACACCAGCTTGGCCTGATATGCATACAAATGGTAAATGTGCATTCAGAATGGTTCTAAATATCCAATGACATCGTTTTCAAGCTGTTTTGACCACACGTTTTGTAGAAGATTGGTGAACACATTTGCACCAATGACTTCGTTTCTTTAAAAAGACCTCAAATGCAATGCCTATGTTTTATCTACCTATAAGAACACTTGTAATATATTTGAAGATTCCTTCGAGGCAGTTTACTGATGGAAAAGGCTGAAACGGTCAACAATTTTTCCAAATTTATTTTCCCACCAGTGCGGGCTACATCAAACTGAACACCTGTAACCCTTTTTGCCGTACTTCATGTTTACCCCTCATGTAATAATACCCTGTAATTGGGCCTTTGAGTATGAATATATAAATAAACAAGCACATACCCATGCTTGTAAATACACACAGAACACCATGGGGACCATTACGAAAAGAGAAAAACATTCTGAGTGGTTTGTTTTATTGTTAGGTAGTAATGAGCACGTAAAATATGATATGTATTGTATCATATTCGTTTGCCGGCCCTTGAAGCAAAAGGAACGCGAATCCCCGAATCCTACAAAGGATTCAACATTTCTCATATACTGTAATGGCTGAAATGCAATTCGTTTATACCAGCATGATTATCCAATGTGTACTGAAATCCAAAAGCTTATTTAAATGCTGTTCTTAAACAAGCCATAAAATAACACTTTGTCGGAATTCGCGCGCTCCTTTCCTTCCATACAACTCACAAGTTTACTTTTACGAGGAGGCAAGATCCGTGCTGTAGGCTCCAAAGTGGATGCAGACGAGCCACATGCGACGAGCCACGATCCACCTGCGAACACTCGTTATTAGAGAGCATAGTGATATAAGAAATGAAAGAATGTGTCACAACATTGATTCCCCTCAGTTATGAATAGAGAAAAAGAGAAAACTAGGATATTTAACACAATCAGCTCCCCTAAAATTGCAGTCTGTCAACACAAGTACTTCTTTTATCATGACAACTGCCAAAACCTGTTAAAGCACCAAGTAAACCCCAGAAAAATAAAGGCAGCACACACAAAATGCGAGTATGTGTGAAAGGATTCAGCAGGCATTAATTACGCATTGTAGCACGCAACAGACGTGACGCCCTTTATATTCCAACCATGATGAAAATTTACAGGAGCAAAAAGACGCAGAAACACAAAAAGCTTGACAAATGAGTGTTCAATTTTTAACAGTGATTTGCAAATAGTAGACAGACTTGCGCTGAAGCTTATGCACATAATAAAAGCCTGTAAAGAGAAGCCCATTCCTGTATATTATGTCATTTCTTTTGTGAAAAGAACCACACATGAGAACTGAATGGATATGCTCCGAATTATAATGCATCTTTTCAGCTAATGATAAAGATTGCAAGCGAATAACTCGCCGAGTTGCACAATCGCAGCATTTGAAAGCTGGCCTGCAAGTACTCTCGTTGCCGCTTACTTTTGCACTGAGAAATTTTACATTGTGCTAAATAGGCGCACTAAAATTTCCATTCAACGGATTCGCAACAGGCACGCAGCATGTATTATAATCGGCGACAGCTTTCTGTGGCAGCGAAGCAGGAAATACGAGCGCGAAACGCCGGCTCTCACAAGCGCGCTGCACGCACGCGCTCACGAACCAACGACGCAAGCTTGTGAGCCGGCGGTGAGAGCTCGTAGCTTCCGCTGCATAGTCACTCCTTCAGAGGCAACTTCACGGAAAGCTGCGTCCGAGTCTAGACAGAATATTCTTACCTTTAAAACTCCGTTCGTGACGAAGTCACAGGCACCGAACCATTGGCGCAAGACCTGCTACACAATGAGCACATTCTATCACATAAGAAGCACATTAACAACGTCCATGCACTGCGATTTCAAAACTGAGACTGTGCACCGAATTCTTTGCGATTTCAAAACTGAGGCTGTGCACCGACTCGTTTGCGACGACCTAGAACAAAGGGGACACTGACTGGAAGAAGCTTCGTCGGCTGCCACTGACCCTGTTTGCCACGTACGGCGCGTTTACAGCGGTACGCGAACCTACACTCTTCTGTGGTTACATACGTGCACGAGCCACACTACAATGCAGGACGGTACTGCAGAAAACACTGAAAACCCGTCCTCGTTACACCCGCGCAAAGAGCGGCGCACGCTATAATAGACGGGAAAATAACATCGACGGTATAGTGACGGAGGTGACGAAGGCCTCTAGTGTTCCTGTATATGCTCCCTCAGGAAGCAGAGTTGCGCGACTGTTTTCCTCGCGCCGCTCTTGACGCCATTCGCTGAGCGGCCGTCACGTGATGCTGCTGACGACGGTTGTTCCATTTTGAAGTGCAGGAGCCGACTTTCCAGGTGCAACGCCGGTTCCTCGCCAGCCCTAGTACCCTCTCGACTGCTATCGTGATCGTACGCATCCGGTGCGGTCGGCTGCGGTGTGTTGCCGCCTTTACGTGCTCTACAGTTGTATATATTTTGATAGTGTGCAGTGACGGCGGCAGCCTCTAACTATGACGGGGTGCAGTGCGCCAAACTGCAAGAACTGTACCGAAAGCGACAAAGCGTTTTACGCAGTGAACAATCTTTGCCTAGGCTATTAAACTATTTTATATGTTAAGAATACCCTTAAGGTTCTACTGCAAAGGATGTTAACACTGCAGGAGAGGGGAACAAAAAAAGCATGAAATACTTCAAAGCAAAATTGGATATTGAGATAATTATTTTTCCTGGAGTAAAAGCATGGAGCAGTTCAAAACAAAGATATTTCAAAATGCAGTGAAGGTACATATAATTCAAATAGGTCAAGAGAAAACGCAATAGTGCTTAGGGAAAAACGAGCAAATAACAGCACCAGAAAGAGATACACATCACTTTTTGAGATCATTCGAAACTCGTATGCCACCATTCAGCTACAGTAACTTAAGGCAGGCTTCTCTAATTTTTGGATATTAAAGAAGTACGGCACGTGATGTGTTTGGCTTGAAAAGATGACCATGACATAGGAAAAATGCAATGGGGGGCTAGAAGTCAGAGCAACAAATGATACGTATATTTTTTGAAAGATAAGCGCGCGAGTTTGCGATATCCCTGCCTTTGGTTGGTTAGATTTACTTGCGTGCAAAATGCATTGCTTTAGACTGCCTGCATTCACATCGCATGCAGCGTGGTTTCACAAGCTTCGTGCAACATCTGCAGTCGCAACCCTATAGAATAATGTATTTCAATGTGGTTCTGCGGGGAGATGCATTACCGCACTTCTCTTCATCGCACAACTTACGTGGGTTTTTCATTTCCAAGCATTTCTGCCCCATTAATGTCCGTACTCCGAGCTATCGCTGTCATTCCGCGATCTTTCTTTTTTCTTTCATGCTGTATGATATTTTCGGAAAATCGGGTTGTTTTCCGACGTTTTTCTCAACGAAGTATGATGGGCTTAGCATCGATCTCTGAGCACTGATACAGTGAAAGGAAATAAGGATGCCCGCAATCAAGCGCCGTTTGTAAGCTTTTCAAAAAAAAAAACGAACTGCTCTACAACGCCAGCCCCGTCATGATCCCAGCGCCTGTGCGCTCGAGGAGCTGCTTTCCCGCACAGCTTGGAACAAAATGGCGGACCTTCGCGCAACTCTGCTCCCTGCGGCAGCATATACAGGAACACTAGGCCTCTGGCTGGCCTGGCCCCCTGCCGGACAAAAACTCGATGCTGAGTTTCAGTTTCGGTGTTTTGCGAAACGACTGGTATTTCTTCACGACGGGCACAGAGAAAGTGTACACACTTTTTCTGGTATTCTACCGCTTTGGAGGGCGAAAAATTGTCAGCAGCTACCAATATTGCTCGGAAAAGCTAATGATGCAACGATATTTTTAAACTTGGATGGCGGTTCAGAATTAATGCTTGAGGAAACAGTGTCTTGATAGATCCGCAACGCGCATCCACCGCTATGGGTTCCCCCATGCCCAGTATCGTTTGTTCTGTGCCCACATAACCTCCCAACATTTTCTGCTCCCAGCATCAAATGCGTTCACATGGCCACCATCGTGTCAGACATGCCCAGTTAGCTTCCCAACATATGTCCGGCATTGCCAGCACGTTCCAGTATGAGTCTTTCTTCCCGGCATGCCCGCTACTTTCGCGACCATGTCGATTATGAATGCCAGCTTAAATCATGCTGGTTTTTCCGATAGGGGCTAGCCCAACGTCAACAGGGACAAGATCGCATCATCGCTTATGCCAGCCGCCTACTTTCCGCCGCAGAGCAATATTACTCCACTACTGAGCGCGACTGTCTCGCCCTTGTCTGCTAAATTCCGCCCATGCCTGTTCGGCCGCCCATTCGCTGTTGTCACTGATCACCACACTCTCTGTAGGCTGTCTTCACTAAGAGATCCCACCGGTCGCCTTGGTCGCTAGGCTTTGCGCCTCCAAGAATATTCAAACTCTGTAGTGTGCAAGTCCGGTCGTCGCCACTAGGACGCTGACTGTTTATCCCGGTACCCTGTGAAGCCACCTGACATAGAACACGCTGAGACCCTGCCCTGCCTCTTCGCCATCACTTCTCTCACCGATATCGCCAACGAACAGAGCCACCACTCATCTTTACGCCCTATCTTTGATGGCCTCCGCTCTGCAAACCGATCTCCGTCTATGCAACTTTATGTGCTCCTTAATGATATTTTATATCGCCGCAATCTACGCACCGATGGTCCTCCATTGTTTCTCGTCATACCCTAACATCTACGCATCTACGCTCTTCTGTCCTTGAAGAATTGCACGACCTGCCGACAGCTGGCCACCTTGGCGTGTCCCCCACATACGCTCGAGTGCGGCACCGCTTCTTTTGGCCTGGCCTGTATCGTTCTGTCAAGTGTTACATTGCCGCTTGCGACCTGTGTCAACGTCGGAAAAGGCCCTCCGCTTTGCCTGCCGGTCTCCTACAACCCATCGACTTACCTATGGAACCTTTTCACCGTGTTGGCCTCGACCTTCTTGGCCCTTTTCCGACTTCCCTCTCCAGCAACAAGTGGATCGTTGTTGCAACTGATTATACGACTCGGTACGCCATCACGCGTGCCTTACCTTCCAGCTGCGCTACCGACGTCGCCGATTTTCTTCTCCAAAACGTCATTTTTCGCCATGGCGCCCCTCGTCAACTGCTCACCGACCGTGGTCGTTATTTTCTGTCCCGAGTGATTAATGACATTCTTCGTTCGTGTGCCACGCAGCACCAGCTCGCGACAGCTTACCATCCAAAAACCAACGGGCTTACGGAACGGTTCAACCGCATGCTCACGGGCATGTTAGCAATGTACGTCTCGCCAGACCACCGAGATTGGGACGCTGCCTTGCCTTATGTGACTTTTGGCATATACCTCTTCACGGCATGACACAACCGGCTTTTCCCCTTTCTACCTTTTGCTTGGTCGGCACCCCATCTTGCCTTTGGACACACTCATGCCGTCTTCTTCAGTCGCCACAACTGCTTGCGCTCAGGACGCCATCGCACAGGCCTCGCTGGCTCGCCAAATAGCCCGTAGTCGGCTCCATGCCTCACAAGCTTCCTAGAAGTCTGCCTACGACCGCCATCACCGGGCGGTCGAATATGAACCCGGATCACTCGTCCTCCTCTAGACGCCGTCACGCAGCGTCGGTCTCTCCGAGAAGCTCCTTTCTCACTTCCAGGGCCCTTACCGTGTGGTGCGCCGTGTCACCGACGGGAACTACGAAATTGCACCCTTTGCGTGCTCGCCATCGTCCTCCGGCCCCTCCACCGACGTCGTCCATGTCTGCCGCCTAAAACATCATATATAGGTCGCCACTCTACGCCGAGACGGCGTCTCATCAGCTGGGGATCCTGAAGCGGGAAGACGACTACGAGACTGAGCGAATGAACGGGTGGACGAAGACGACAACAAAGTTCTGACTGTGTTCTGAGTGCCGCTCGTAGCTGTTCCTTCGCTGGTGTACATAGCTGTAAATATATTCTTCCCGCAACAATATATATACCCTTTTGATTTTCTAATACATTTTAATATCTTCATATTAATTTTCTGTTTTTTTTTTGTCCCCGTGCTTAAATTGCCATATGCGCGGCGGTCGAATTTCGATGGAGGCGAAATTCTAGAGGCCCGTGTACTGTGCGTTGTCAGTGCGCGTTAAAGAACACCAGGTGATCGAAATTTCTGGAGCCCTTTACTATGGCGTCTCTCATAGCCTGAGTCGCTTTGGGACGTTAAACACCCTAAAAAAATAAATTGCCATACGAATGCTTTCTAAGTATGCTAGGGGTACTATTTTGTACACTCTTGCAAATGAAATGCATCAAAAATGCATTTTCTGGCCGCTAAGTATACTAATTATAAGCTAAAGATATTCAAAAAATACACAATAGGTAGATCAAATTATACAAAAATATACAATTAAAGATATGCTAAAAATACACATTAACTACATTACCGCAGCCGTGGCCTAGGGGGTAGGGCGCCCGTCTCGGCTGCGGGAGGTGGTCGGTTCGAGACCCACCGCCGGACACCCACCGGTAAAAATGGGTACAAGTGTCCCCCGCCCTGGCGCCCGGCTTTCATTAGGGGTGTTCGCTTGGGAGAAGCTCCGTAAACCCCGCTGCGCCCCTCGCGGGCGAAGCCCCAGTGTCGGACATCCTTGGTGCCTGCTAAAGGTGGTGTCACTGTCAACGTGGATTCATCACCTGCAGCAGCAGTTATAAAAAAGGGCCACAAATGGGCTTCTACCGCACGAGGCGGATTTAAGGTTGATGACGGGGGAACTTATCGCTGATCCATCAGAGCAACTGTGGTCAAGACCCCTTTCCCAAGCATCTCACCCAGAAGAGCCGAGCACCAGGCCGGGGGAAATCTTGTACCCATTAAAAACCGGTGGGTACCCGGCGGCAATGGGGATCGAACCCAGCACTTCCCGAATGCGAGGCGGATGTTCTACCACAAGGCCACCGCTTCGGTGGCTGGAAAGAATGATAAGAAAAGAGCACGGGCCTGCCCACTGGCTGAAGCTACGAGAGCAAAGAGAGAAAGGAAAGATGCGCGTGCGCTATTTTAACCCGGGCCGATCCCAGAGACAGTGCAATACCAGGCCAGCCCATGCCGGAGTGCTTCAAGCACTCCGCCGCTTCCAAAAAATTATTGTGGATTAGCTAAACTAATCCAGTATATACACAGCGAAAGATGTCGGTGTTCTCTGTGTTCATTGGCGTTGGCGTTGACAATGTTCTAGACGGCGATGGCTTTGAGCAAAGGAAGGGCGCATAACTGGCTCCCTGGATATGCGGACGACTCATTCGTGCTTTGATACATGCGGCGGTGGTGAGAGTGTATCCGATAAGCCAACTGTAGCATGACTGCGCACCATAAATGCGCCGATACTCTCGGCGCACGGTCCTGCGCCTGTATAATCAAAAGCTTGAATAAAGGAGTCGTTCTTGTTCCGGCCATCATGCTGTTGCGTCGTCCTTGCTAGTTACATGGTGCCAGAAGTAGCCGCCGCGGACCGAAGCCCAGCAGTAACGGCGCGGAATCGACCTACTGAAGATGCCGGAGCCTTTGCGTCTATCAGGCAACCTATCGGAAAATTGGCAGCGCTTCAAGCAAAGGTTCTAGCTGTATCTGCAAGCAACGGCAGTAGAGAAGACTCCGAAAAGTGATGCTTCAAAAGCTGCACTCTTGCTGAGCTTTGCCGGAGACGAAGCGCTCGACATCTTCAAAAATTTCCAGTACGCCCTGTTGAAAGCAAGGAAAGCTACGGAACTGTGGTGCAGAAGTTCGACGCGTATTTCTCCCAGCTGAGCAACGAAATTCATTAACAGTATTTATTTCGTACAAGGAGTCAGGGGGAGAAGGAACCTTTCGAGAAAATCGTGCGCGACTTAGAGACAGGCAACCGAGTGCAATTTTGGGGATCAGCACGATTCACTGATTAGAGACCAAATTGTGTCTCGTACAAATAACTCAAAGCTTCGTGAAAGAATGCTCGCCGAGAAAGACCTAACGCTACTAAAAGCTGAAGAATTGTGCAAGGCTGCAGAATCGGCGGTACTAAGGAGCCAAGTTTGGAATAAGTCGGAAGACTGCGTTGACAGTGTTTCAAGTCGCACAGTATCAACGAAAAAACAGCAGCAACGCGATGAAAAGCTGTGTCGCGATAAACAAGAGTTCTGCTGCAGGAAATGCAACCGTAAACATAGGCCTAAACAGTGTTCAGCGTTCGGTAAGATATGTCATTCTTGCAAGTTGTTGCTGGAAGTCGACCGCCGTCAGTGAAGTAGGTAAAGTTGACGATAATGACTTTGAAACTCTTGAAATAAGCTCCCAAGATGGTCACATGAAGGACTGGACAGTTAAAGCACGTGTAAGTGGCCTTGAAGGTACTTTCAAGGTGTACACAGGTTCGCAGGCAAGCTTGCGACCGTATTCAATATACCATAAGCTTCGAAGCAAAGAATCATTGCAACGTACCTGCTCAGTGCTCCGAGCACACAAAGGGGGGGTAAGTTCAAGCTACGGAACAACGTCACAGAAAGTGCCCGTTGGAGCCACCGAGATTACCACCACATTTTTCGTCGTAAAGAGTTGGCGTCAAGCCATCCTAGGACTCGATGCCAGTGAGGCGCTCGGGTTGCTTCAGTGCTCGGCGGACACTGTGAATGCTTTCCCTGAGTATGAACTTTTGAAAGATTTCAGGCACGTCTTCCAAGGGTTGGGCTGCTTGAAGATTCCGTACAGCATGGTCCTGGAACCAGGCGCGGTTCCAGTCGTTCAGCCGGCCCGTAAGGTTCGACTGACACTGCAGGAACCTCTGGAGAAAGAACTCCAGCGGATCACGCGCGCGGGAATCATCGTCAGAGAAAGTGAGCCCACAGACCTCTATTAGCTGTGTGTATGCAAACGACGGATTCCATCAGGTGCCCCTGGACGAGAAAACTCCCAAGATCTGTACGTTCGCGTCACCTTTCGGCAGATACCGCTTCTTAAGGCTACCGTTTGGTATCTCGTCCGCACCTGAGGTGTTTCAGCAGGCGCTTTGTCATATCTTTTTGGTTACAGGCGCGAAAACAGACACAACACCAGATAGAAAGACGGGACGGAGCGCCTTGGAAGCACGACTAACAGCTTTGTCAGATATTTGATGGTCTACCTGGCGTGCTTATTTATATAGACGATATCCTGGTCTGGGGCTCAACCAAGGAAGAGCACGATAAGCGCCTGGTAGCTGTGTTGAAAGCTGCTGAAACAGCTGGGTTAACGTTAAATCCTCAGAAGTGCAAGTTCGGCGTAAGAGAGCTACGCTTTCTGGGTGATATCATAGGCGAGAAAGGCATATCGCCAAACCCAGGGCTTGTTAGAACTTTGGTTCAAATGCCGGTGCCAACATGCAAGGCCAATGTTCACCGTATGCTTGGAGTGCTGAACAACTTCGGCAAGTTTGTGCCGCAGCTATCTGAAAGAACGGCGTTATTAAGAACTCTTATCAAACCTGGCACGTGTTAGCGATCTTCGCCCGTGTTAGCGATCTTCGACCCGCGAAGGGAAACAGTTATCTTGCGACGCATCGCAGAACAGTGTCGGCGCCGCTCTTTTGCAGTGCCACAACAACGATTGGCGGCCCGTAGCTTACGCATCCAGAGTCCTCACTGAAAGAGAAAATTGTTATGCTCAGATAGAAAAACAGGCCCTAGCAATTTGCTTCAGATGCGAAAAATTTCACCAGTTCGTCTATGGGCGGAAAGTGACCATCGAAACGAACCACAAGCCACTTTTAGCAATTACTCAAAAGGAAGTCGGTGACATGCGGCCTCGTCTTCAACGATTTTTTTTAGATTGCTCAAGTGTGATTTTGCCTTGTAGTATATTCCTGGGAAGCACCTTGTGCTTGCTGATATGCTGTCCCGGTCGACTGCTGACAACCAAGGCAAGGCTGGTACCACGGACGACGTCGAAGTTCACGCAGTCCAGCTACTAGGCAGCAGAGTCACGGCAGAAACGCAGAAAGAACTGCAGGCGACAACTGCTCGTGACTGCTACCTGCAGTCTGTAAACACTAGTTGGTCGTTGGGGCTACCGGTACAAGGTGACCTCAAGCCTTTTGAAAAAGCAAGAACTCTCATTTGACAACGGAATACTTTTAAAGGAATCGAAAGTGGTTATTCCGAAAAGCATGCGTCAAAGAATGCTGCAAATAATTTATGCAGGTCATCTCGGCATGCAAAAATGTAAGGAAAAGCCGTACGCATACAAACAGCCGCAGGAACCGCTTCAAATGCGACCCGTGCCAGGTTGTGCATAGTATAGAGTTGGCGCTGACATTTTTTCGTTTGCGGGAGACTCGCACATAGTTGTTTTTGATGCCTTATCAAACTTTGCAGAAGTCCATAAACTGCCAGACACATCGGCGCGATCAAACAATGCAGCCCTCAGTGCTGTCTTTGCCAGATTTGGCGTGCCAGTAAAGTATGTACTGATAATGGTCCGCAATTTGTTAGCTATGAATTTGCTGTATTTTCAAGGAATTTTGACTTCACACACATTACATCCAGCCCTCGTTATCCGCAGTCTAACGGGCTTGCGGAAAAAGGTGCGCAGATTGTGAAGCGCATCTTGAAGTAAACTGCAGACTCGGGGGATGATTTCTGGTTGGGCCTGCTGGCTTACCGCACTACCCCACTGTAGGACGGGCGATCCCTTGGTGAACTCCTGCAAGGAAGGCGCCTTCGCGCCAACCTCCCGGACTTCAGTGCTGTGACTGCGACCGGCGTCAATAAGCACAGTCAAAAACAAGCCGGAAGGCCTTTGCCTCCCCTCCAAAAGGGTACCATCGTGAGGCTCAGAGATACTGCATGGTCCTGGAAAGCCAAAGTGATGGGTATGCCCTACCCAAGATCGTACCTGGTAAAAACGGGGCACCTGAAGCTCCTCAGGCGCAACCGTCGTCACCTACTGCAAACCGGCGAACGGCTCGTAGAGGCAAGCGATGACTGCACCAATACCGCTCCTGCGGACAACGACGTTGGCTACCATTCAACAGCGACAGCTCCAACCTCGCAAACAGTCACGCGTCAACCATCGACAGCCAGCGACCTTGCGACCACGGTTATACCACAGCCAGCTTTGAGAAGGTCGACCCGAACCGTGAAGCCACTGCAACGTCTTCAGTATGACGAACGTTTTAATTACGTGTCTGTATAATCCTTACGTGTGGTGCGGTGAACTTTCAACAAGTATTAGGAAGGTGTACAATTATAATAATTTACTTGTTAGCGGAAAGGGATGTATCCTATAAAGCCCGGGATACATGCGACGTTTTTTTTCCGACGATGTTCGCGCGGCAGAAAACGTCGGGGCGGCGCGACGGCCGGCCGGAGATACATGGAGCGAATAGGCGGCAGTCCGCCGCCACGTATCTCTCAGCGCGAAAGGAATGTGATCAACAAGTGGCAAATACCATTTAGCGAGGAGCTCTTTGAAAGCAGTGACGCTGACTCCTCGTTCAGAATAACGAAACTGTTCATTTAGACACCACTGTACTGATTGCAGCACGCGTGCATAGATAGCTACAAGGTTTTGCGTGCCCGAATG
Source organism: Amblyomma americanum (assembly GCF_052857255.1). Taxonomy (NCBI): domain Eukaryota; kingdom Metazoa; phylum Arthropoda; class Arachnida; order Ixodida; family Ixodidae; genus Amblyomma; species Amblyomma americanum. The sequence goes on along the minus strand of NC_135499.1, from coordinate 27,066,372 downwards.
CATGCGGTCGCGTACCTTTCGACGCCCGCTCAGCCGTGGCTACCATCGGCTGTGATGTTCTTCGGTACTTTCGCTTCAGGGAGGAAAAGCGGGCATTTCGATTTGGTCGTTTTCTCCAAAAAAAGTGACATTTCCTGTCTCGTGAAGCGTTTATTTCCACGATAAGAACATTTCCGTGCAATAAACACAGCAGTGCACGTCGGCCATGGCGGCCATGTTGGCGGCGGCGGCGGCCAAACCGGAAGAGCGGGCTTTCTGCGCTGCTATTGGCTTGCTCCGGCTGCCGCTTCCGGTCTCGCCGGACTCCGCGCGTCGATATCTGGCGGGGCCAGATCGGCGGCGGCGGGCGTTTTTTTCGAGGCCGGACGTCAAATGCGCGCCGTCGGGCGAAAATCGCCCAAACAATGCTCCATGTATCCCGGGCTTTAGGCAACTGTAGCATGACTGCGCACCCTAAATGCGCAGATACTCTCGGCGCCCGGCCCCGCGCCTATATATTCAAATGCATGAATAAAGCAATCGTTCTTCTTGTTCCGGCCATCATGCTGTTGCGCCGTCCTTGCTAGTTAGAAGGGAGAGATGTGGCCTGAATGCATTAGCGCTACAGCGTTGCGGCTGAGCCCCGCCGCGGTGGCTCAGTGATTAGGGCGCTCGACTACTGATCCGGAGTTCCCGGGTTCGAACGCGACCGCGGCGGCTGCGTTGTTATGGAGGAAAAACGCTAAGGCGCCCGTGTGCTGTGCGATGTCAGTGCACGTTAAATATCCCCAGGTGGTCGAAATTATTCCGGAGCCCTCCACTACGGCACCTTTCTCTTCCTTTCTTCTTTCACTCCCTCCTTTACCCTTCCCTTACGGCGCGGTTCAGGTGTCCAACGATATATGAGACAGATACTGCGCCATTTCCTTTCCCCAAAAAAACCAATTTTTATTATTGAGGCTGACAAGCGGCACTGCAGCAATAGCTAGGCCGCAGCGTTCGTTTTTATGATCAATCTCTCGCCGTCAACCATTAACTTCATGCCACCTCCCAGGGTGAAAGGGAGGTCGCGCTGCCTACCCAGTGTGCGGAACGCAATCAAAGCAGGCTTTTGCAGTTGGACACCAACGCCACGTATATGAAAGCCAGATTGAGGTCTCCACTGACCCACGGAGCCGGTTGCGCATTTTATTTCGTGATAATGAATGGCCTTTGCGAAGTTGTCAACATCATCGAACTCTATGAACGCCGTCGGCTCGCTTGTTTTGTTTGGTTTTTGAAAAAAGTAAATGGCACAGTCATAATAATAATTGGTTTTGGGGGAAAGGAAATGGCGCAATATCTGTCTCATACATCGTTGGACACCTGAACCGCGCCGTAAGGGAAGGAATAAAGGAGGGAGTGAAAGAAGAAAGGAAGAAAGGTGCCGTATTGGAGGGCTCCGGAATAATTTCGACCACCTGGGGATCTTTAACGTGCACTGACATCGCACAGCACACGGGCGCCTTAGCGTTTTTCCTCCATAAAAACGCAGGTGCCGCGGTCGGGTTCGAACCCGGGAACTCCGGATCAGTAGTCGAGCGCCCTAACCACTGAGCCACCGCGGCGGGTATATGGCACAGTAACCGTCTCTTATATGTCGGTGGATACCCGAACCGCGCCGTAAAGAAAGGTATAAACGAAGGAGGAAAAGAAGAAAGAGAAAACTGAAAATTGAAAGTTGGATTTTGAGAAAATTTGCGGCGCTGCGCTGCGGCGGAACACCTGACTAGGAAGCGAGAGAGAGAGAGGAATATCCACGGCAAGGCCCGCGTTCTGACGTCATGTGCCTCCTCGGAGCACTGCCACGGCGAAATCCCAAGTTCGCGGCCAGTAAATCTTTCGCTTTAAATATTAATGTTGATTAGCTCAGCTAATTCAGTATATACAAAGTGGACGATGTCGGCATTCACTGTGTTCATCGGCGTTGGCGTTGACAATGTTCTAGATGGCGATTGCTTGAGCAGGGGATTTTTTGAGCAGGGGATTTGCAGCCGTGTTTTTTATGCTAACGAGTCCTGCTCACATTTGTAGGCGATCCGCGCACTGCTCCCGCTTCGTTCGAGCATCGCCTCCTTTCAAGAGCTGTTGCTTGGCGCCTGCTTGTGGCACGCTCCTGCTGGTTTCGAGCCATCGGCAATACTCGGCGGCCTCGTGCTGCTGTTACTATCGCCTACGGCTACCTGCGCAAGGAACCGTCGTCCTCCACTGCGCCGAAGACGCCATCAGCAACGACTTCAGCGCCCCTGGACACCGTACAAGTACCCACGAAGACAAGTGCTCTTCGGGATTTGCAGCCGCGTTTTCGATGCTAACGGGTCCTGCTCACATTTGTAGGTGATCCGCGCACTGCTCCCGCTTCGTTTGAGCATCGGAACTATTCAAGAGCAGATGCTTGGCGCCTGCTTGTGGCACTCTCCTGTTTATTTCGAGCCGTCGGCAATACTCGGCGGCCTCGTGCTGCTGTTACTATCGCCTACGCCTACCTGCGCAAGGAACCGTCATCATCCACAGCGCCCAAGACGCCGTCAGCAACGACCACAGGGCCCCTGGACACCCTACAAGTACCCACGAAGACAAGCGCTCTTCGGGATTTGCAGCCGTCTTTTCGATGCTAATGTGTCCTGCTCACATTTGTAGGTGAGTGTGCCCGCCTTTTCGCGGTCATTACTTTTCTGTAACTTGCTGCAGTCCCCACCTGTGGATTGTTGACTGGACATGGGTCTCGATGTGTGCATGTATCGTGTCCGCATAGGCTCTTTTATCGCACGCGATAGAAGGACAAGCTCACAGCCTCCGGTATGGTTGAGGTCATCAGGTGTGCGGAATTTGTCGAAACCGGGTGGGCGCTAACTTACTGTCTTGTTCTGTGTCACGCACCTACTGGTTTGTGCTGGCGACGTGGAAACGAGTCCAGGCCCGGACAAATCGGAGCATATTCTATCCCTTGTGAAAGAACTAGCCTCGTCATGTGAAAAGTTCTAAAAGAAAACATCTAGCAAACTGAAAGAAATTAATACGAGCGTCACAGAAATCAAACGACAGCTCTCAACACTTGAGGATCGCCTTGCTGTTGTCGATGACCTGCGTGAAGATGTCAACAACGTGAACTCAACGATAAATGAATCTTAGGCTCAGTTAAAATCTATGGATTCAAGGCAAACAGAGCAGACAACTCTGGTCCTTGACGACCTGAATAACCGGATGAGCAGGAACAACCTGGTTTTTAAGGGCACTCCTGATAACTCACAAGAAAATTGGAAATACAGAAAAGGTAATCACCGAATTTATCTCGGCCATTCTTGACATCCAGGCGGGAGAAATCGAACGAGCCCACAGATTAGGACAGTATAAACAAGATCACGTCCGCCCAATAGTTGTAGATTTCTTGAACTTCAAAGACAAGTGTAGCATCTTAAGGAATGCTCACTCAACTCAAAGACAAACTCAGACAAAGAGACGTCCCTGGTCTGGATCGAAGATTTTTCACCAAGAATTCAATTCATACAAAAAAAGCTCCGGGATTTTGTGCGCGCGCAACAGGAATCTGATACTGAAAAATATAAGCTAGTTTTCGACAAGGTTCTTTTTAGAAAAAAGCTGTATGTATATGATAGTTCGCAGGATTGGGTTGTTTTACTTGAGAAGCGTGAAACGGACAACACCGAATGACGTACAAACGATAAAGTTGAAAGGGCACTGTCCATCATTGTGTCCAACTTCCGAAGCCTCTCAAACAAACAAGACAAGCTGTGTGCTCTCACTGAATGTTGTGCTGCCGATATTATCCTTGGCACTGCAACATGGTTATCGTCTGATGTTATGAACAACGAACTTTCACTATCAAGCTGTTTCACGTTGTTTAGAAAAGACAGGCCAACTTCTCGTGGTGGCGGTGTTTTAATTGCAATCAAAACTGCTTTCAAGCTCGCACTGTAGACAACCGGCTCCAACTTGGAAACTTTGTGTGTTGTGGTGCAGTTATCGATCGGTGCTACTTGTGCCATCGGTGTATGTTACCGTCCGCAAGATTCACGGAATCAGCTTGTTGACGACCTCGGAGAATCACTCAATTTTCTTGCAAACAAGTACCCGAACGCCGAAATAATCCTGGCTGGTGATTTCAACTATCCCGGAATAGATTGGCGGACGCGCGCAGCCACTAGTGGTACAAGGCGACGCGAATGTATGGAATTTCTTGATTTACTTTCCTGGTTTAATCTGACCCAAACCGTATCTTGTCCAACGCATGGAACTGCCGTCTTAGATCTGGTGCTGATAACTTAGTCAGAAAATATGCATGTAAATGTATTAGAGTGCATTAGCGACCATAATATCTTACACTGCGAGTACGCCCTACCAATTAAAAAACCTGAAACACAAAATAAGGTCATATACGATTATACGCGAGCAAATGTCGCCCAAATCTTGAGCGAGCTTTCGTCATTTTCTGAAGAATTATTAAATACATTTTTGTCATGAAAGTGCGGAAAATTGCAGACCAGTCCATGACAAGCTAATTGAACTGAAAGATAAATATATTCCAAAAATTACCATTAACTCTTCAACGCAAAATACATGGTTCACTTCACAAGTAAAGAGATGCATCAATAAAAAGAAGCATTTATGGTCTAGAGCGAAACAGACTGCCTAGAATGGTGATTGGGAGCGTTACAGGAATCATGCAGCAGCATGCAAGAAAGAGATTGAAGCAGCTAAAGACAAATTTTTTACTCATGATATATCGGCTTTCACAAAAATTAATACCAAGAAATTTCGAAAAATAAAAATCCCAAGTCTCCGGCAAGAAATTTATCAATTGTAAAGGATGACGAACACCTTTCGCCACCACAAGCAGCAACAATTTATTTTCAGTTCCGTCTTCAGTGAAGAGATGCCAATCCCCCTGGTCTTAATTTCACTTCTATTAGTGCCACCATGAATAATCTTATCACTCATGAAGAGATAGAGAAAGCTATTGACAGACTAAAAATAAACTCGTCGCCTGGTCCAGGCGGTATTTGCCGTAAACTGCTCAAGTTAAAAAAAAAACCTATTGTATCTCACATTTTGACTGCCTTGTTCCAGCAATCTCTTGACACCGGGTGCGTACCTGGCTCGTGAAAACTTGCTCGTGTTACTCCTATATTTAAATCAGGTGACCAATCTATGCTAACAAATTACAAACCTATCTCGTTAGCCAGTATATCCTGCAAATTGTTGGAGCATATCACATCATCAGCCATAATGATATACTCTACCGAGCACAACTTCTTTTCCCCTAATCAGCATGGTTTCCTACATGGTCTTTCGTGTGAAACGCAGTTATTTGAATTAATAAGCGACCTTCATCATGCCGTGCACGCTAAATTAATGATTGACGCTATATTTATTGATTCCGCGAAAGCGTTTGTTAAGGTACACCATTGTCGTTTATTTCTGAAGATAAATTGTCTCAACATTAACAAGCATATTATTGCCTGGATTACTAACTTCCTTACCAATTGTTACCAACATGTCTGGGTAAATGGGTATTGTTTTTCAACAACCGTGGTTAAATCTGGCGTGCCACAATGCTCGGTGTTTGTACCAATTTTATTCCTGATCTATATTAATGATAAAAGTGAATTTATTACCTCTACTTCTAGATCATTTGCTGATGGCTGTGTTATATATAGGCAGATTACAAACCCTGACGACACCAACTCTTTGCAAGCAGACCTGGACAGAATCACCACTTGGTGTGAACAGTGGCAAATGCAAATTAACGTCTCCAAAACAAAGTCTATAACATTCACCACCAATAATCAGCTTCAAAATCACTGGTATTTCATGAATTGTATTACCATTGAGAATGTCTCTATAGTCAAATACCTAAGTGTTCATTTTTCGTCTGATAGAACATGGAATAACCATATCGATGCAATTGTCCGTAAATCATATAAAGCACTTGGTTTCATCAGACGTCACTTGCACCAAGCTGATCCTGCAACTAAACTTTTAGCTTACACTACCCTCGTCTGCTCAAAAATAGAATACGCATCCTTAATATGGAACCCGCATCACTCAATACATCAGTCAATACAAAATAAAGCAGCCTGATTTGTAACTAAGAACTATTCACGTCATTCCAGCATAACGGTAATCAAAGCGTCGCTAAAGCTACCATCACTCGAAAAGAGAAGACTAATAGCACTATTATCACACTTTCACAGATTGTATCACAGTCACTCTTCATTCGATTCATACTATATTAGACCCGTCCACCGTATCTTTTCGCGTTTAGATCATGCTCTCAAAATCGAACCCATGTTTGCATGTACCCACCTCTTTAGTCATTCACCATTCTTTTTTGTCGTTCACCATTGGAAAAAATACCGGGTGATACTGTCTTCACCTTAAACCATGACGCCTTTGTGTAAAAGCTAAATTGTATTTTGCAAATAAATTATGATTAGGAAGGCTCGATTCCTGCATATGCGCAACTTCGAATTTTCTGTACATTTTTTCGATTTTGCCTGTTCTATTGGATTTCTGTTGCTTGTAAAACTATGTGTGGAGCATTGTTTATCTTTAAGTGTACACCCCCCACCCCTATGTAATGCCTAAAGAGGGCCTTTAGTGTAAGTGAATAAATAAATAAAAGGAAGAGGATAATAATAATTGGTATTTGTGGAAAGGCAAATGGCGCAGTATCTGTCTCATATATCGCTGGACACCTGAACCGCGCCGTAAGGTAAGGGACAAGGAAGGGAGTGCAAGAAGAAAGGAAAAAGGAGGTGCCGTAGTGGAGGGCTCCGCAATAATTTCGACCGCCTGGGGATCCTTAACGTGCACTGACATCGCATAGCACACGAGCGCCTTAGCGTTTTTTCTCCATAAAAACGCAGCCGCCGCGGTCGGGTTCGATAGGATAGGATAGGAAAACTTTTAATATCCAACAGAAAGAGGGTACCCAGAGGGCTACCCGCCTAGACGACGGCCGAAAGGTCTTGACTCTCGGCGGCGGCTTCGGCCAGTCGGACGAGTTGTAACTGAGTCGCCGGGTCGGAGCTCAGTAGTAAGGTCTCCCATTGATCTTTTGTGTTAATACCTCGTCCCTCCCGGGGAGCATGAGGACATTCTCATAGTATGTGGTCCAAGGTGGCCCTAAGTTCGCAGTTCGCGCATTTTTCTGAAAATTGCCCTGGGTACATAAGACTCCAGAGGGCCGGGTTTGGAAATGTGTAAGTTTGTAACCGGCGCCAGTTGATGGCTTGGTATCTGGACAAGGATCTATCGGCTGGAGGAAGTCTAGCTCGTTGCAAACGATAGTGTTGTGTAATTTCTCTGTAGGTCACCATGCGATCCTTGTCTGTAAAGACCACCTCGCTCGGGTCCGCCCGGAAAGAAAAGCCTCGGGCGAACTCGTGGGCCGTCTCATTACCAGGCAGGGATGCATGTGCTGGTGTCCAGACTAGCGTAATTTTCCGGACTATTACATGGCGGCTTAGAATTGTATTCGTTAGAGGGGAGACCCGGCCCCTGCTGAAATTTAGTATGGCAACTTTGGAGTCACTGATGATGTATCTCGCTTTTGTGCCTACACAAGCCAGTGCTATGGCAGCTTCCTCTGCAGTCTCTGGGTTACCCGAGAGTATGGAGGCACTTATTTTGAGGAGTTGTTTATTATTGACGACCGCGACGGTCATCGTGTTCTTACCATACTGAGCGGCATCCACGTAGACCACGTCCTCGTCTTTGTAGGAGCGGAAGCGTTTCTCTAGCGCCTCTGCCCGCTTGGCCCGGCGCACTGAGTGATGAATAGGATGCATATTCCTGAGTAATGGGGGTACAACTATATTGTCTCGAATTTTTCCGAGCATGTCAACTTTGGCGGTTGTTCTGTTATCTCGGCTAAGATTGAGTTTTTCTAGAATGGCCCTGCCGGTTGTGGTCCCGGCTAAGCGTTCGATTTGGAACGTTCTCACTGCTTCCGTAATTTCTTCCAGGGTATTATGCATTCCCAGCTCTAGGAGGCGGTGAGTGGATGTACGGATGGGCAATCCTAGAGCTTGTTTCGTGCATCGCCTGATAATTCCATTTATCTTTTCCTTTTCTGAAATTTTAAGATCAAGGAAGGGGGCAGCATACGCGATATGGCTTACTACGAACGCCTGTACCAGCCGTAGGAGATTCTGCTCTTTCATGCCGTGTCTTCTGTTGGCAATCCGCTGTATGAGCCGCATAGTTTGTTGCGCGCAGTTTTCCATCTTAGTTATTGCATCACCGTTATACCCGTTGCTTTGTATAATCATTCCTAAAATTCTGATTTTTTCAACATGAGGAATCTCCGCCCCTTGAGTTTGTAATTTGATGTTAGGGATGGTTCTAGTTTGTCTTTGATGCAGAGGTCTATAAAAAAGAAGTTCAGACTTCTGCGGCGAGCATTGCAAGCCTCTACGGCTGACATAGTTTTCGACCTCATTTATGGCCTTCCGTAGCGTACTTTCGATGTGCGCGTCGTGGCCACGGGTCATCCACATGGTGATATCGTCCGCATACATGCAGAAATTCAAGCCATCTATCCCCTCCAGTCTCTTCGGGAGCCGTATCATGGCCACGTTGAAGAGAATAGGGGAAAGTACCGAACCCTGAGGGGTGCCTATGCTGCCCAAGTGTATGTCTTGAGACTGACTTTCACCAAAGTGGATACGCGCTATCCTGTCCGAAAGGAAATTGGCAATGTAGTTGTATGTGCGCTCCCCGACGTTTAAAAGAGCCAGGTTTTCTAGTATCGCCTCGTGTTTTACATTATCGAAAGCTTTAGTGAGATCAAGTCCCACTATTACTTTCGCATCCAGCGACTTAGTGTCTAATATGTCATGTGTGAGCTGTATCATGACATCTTGCGTGGACAAATGCGATCTAAAACCTAACATCGAATGGGGGTATAAGTCGTTGACTTCCATGAAATTGGTTAGTCGCGTTTGTATGACATGTTCCATCAGTTTTCCAACGCAAGAGGTGAGGGATATAGGCCTTAGATTTTCTAGATTGAGCGGTTTCCCTGGCTTAGGTATGAAAATTACCTTAGCGGTTTTCCATTGTTGGGGAATCTCCCCCTTCTCCCAGCATTCTTGCATGAAATTGGTCAGCGCCGTTATAGATTTGTCATCTAGGTTTCTAAGCATTTTGTTGGCTACACCATCCGGTCCGGGGGCTGATTTGGTTTTCAGTTTTAGTATTTCTGCTCAAACCTCGAATTCGTGAATAGGGGCGTCTAGTTCGCTGTTGGATTTACCCTCATAGCGCGGTAAGGTAGTTTTGGTGGCGGAGCCTATATATTGACAACGAATTGCATCGAGGAGTTCCTGCTCCGAACCTTCAAATTTATAACCTAATTTCTGTAAATTTTGGCGCTGTGTTAATTTGCTACCTTCTGGATCGAGGAGGTGCCGAAGGAGGTTCCATGTTTTGGCGAGGCCGATATTGCCCTCAAGCTGGTCGCACATTGTTTCCCAGTTCTGATCGCAGAGTCTAAGTGCATATGCCTCAATCGCTTTGTTGTGGCGCGCTAGGCGTCTTCTGAGATTGCGATTCCACTTTTGTCTCTTTAATCGCTTTTCCATACTAGCTTTGGCCTCCCACATATGAAGAAGGCGGCTGTCTAGCACTTCAAGTTCCGCGTTGTCGTCGAGCGTTTTAGTCGCATTCTTGGCGTCCCTGCGGAGTTCCTCCGCCCATTGTTCTATGTTTGTGATTTCTGCCTTTCTCCCGTCCTGGTTACGAGCGTCGCGGAAAGCGTCCCATTCGATAATATGCGGGGAGCGCGTTTGGCGCTTGGCAGGGCCAACGTCAGTTTCCGTGACAAGTATGTAATGGTCACTGCCTAGGTTTAGCAAGGAGTTGGACCAATTAGCTGTACCCGCATTCTTCACCAGTGTGAGGTCTGGGGACGTGTCAGCGCACACGCTGTTACCCATTCTTGTGGGGGTAAGAGGATCCGTGAGCAGGGTGAAGCCCATTTGCTGTATGTCTAGCCATAGCTCTCTCCCCTTCGTACAGGGCCGCGGGTAGCCCCACGCAGGGTGGTGGGCATTGAAATCACCTAGAATAACCAGTGCGTGCTTGTTGCCGATACGCATCACTTTCCTGAAGAGGGAGTCGAATTTAACTTTCTTTTGACTTGGAGTGCTATAAATATTCAGAATGAAAAGACTGCGTTGAGTCTTTGTGGCCGGAATAAGTTCGACGAGGACGTGCTCTATGTGGCGGATGCCCGTGTCATGTTCAATGGCCGTAATGTTCCTTCTAACGAATGTAGTAACATTAGGTTTGTCGCCTGTGGCGTTAAAAGCTTGATAACCAATTAATTTTGACGCGCCTCCAGTCTCCTGGAGGGCGATAACCTCTGGGTGGACCTTCAGAGACGCAAGGAGCTGCTGGAGGATCGGCCTTTTCCGCCGATACCCCCGGCAGTTCCATTGCCACAGCAAGTAGTTGTTATTCTTTGTGTATATGGCCATGTTGAATTTGCTGAATGGTATGTTCCACGGTTTGCTGCCATATATTGATGGCTAAGAGCTCATTCCTGTGTCCTTGTGTTACGTCTGTGAGTCCCTGTATTGCGGAGAGAATCGACTGAATTTGGATTTGCATGTTAGTTTCCAATGCCTGAAATTGCTCTTGTATTTTGGTATCCAGGGCCTGAATCTGGGTCTGAATGTTGGTCTCCAGTTTATGGCAGACTTCCTCCAGCGTAAGTTCGGGTTGTGCGCCTTCCAACGATTTTCTCTTGCTGGGTGATGGTAGGGATTTCTCCACCACCATCGTACTCTCCTGGGTATTATGTGGAGGTTTTTCGGCTTCCTGTCGTTTCCTATCTATCTGGATCTTAAGCGTCAACTGCTTCCTAAGTTCCGCGTTTTCATTTTGAAGGGCCGTAACCGCCCCGGTTAATTTTTCCACCATGCGTTTAAGTTGTCAGATGTCCTCAGACCCACCGGGTGGATGAGTATGGGAGACCTTATCTACAAAGCTCACCCTCTTGTGGTCATCCGGCACGTTGGTCTTGTCCGTGGGCGGCGTTGACCCTTGCTGATGACACTCAGAGCGTCCCTCGATTTTGGGCCGGGCTCCGATGTTCCATTTGTTGCCAGTGTTGTCCCGCCCCCTGGAAGCGGAGCGCTTGCGAGAGCTGGAGTGGCCCCTGCAGCTGGAACGACCCCGGGAGCCGGAACGACCCCGGGAACTGGAACGACCCTGGGAGCTGGAAGGGCCCTTGCAGCTGAGGCGGTCCCGGGAACCCGAGCGACCTCGGGAGTTGGAGCGTCCCGTGGACTGGCCGTGACCACCAGAGCCTGTCCCCGACACCAGGCGCGGGAAGGAGTCCTGTCGCATGTGAAATCCCCCTTCTGCCCTGGTTCTTGGTCTGCTCTGTCGTCCAGATGCGTTGTTCTCGCTGTCTGTTGTTGCCTTGCCCTCATTGTCTTGCGTTCGTTCCTTCCACTGTCGCTTCTTAATTATGTGCGGGGTTCTGTACAGTTCCCGGCACTTCCTGTCTCCGAGTATGTGCCCTTTCCCACATAGGGCACACTTTGGGTCACAAGTATGTTCCTGAGGGGGGTTGCTCATACCACATCCTCGGCACTTAATGTTGTCTGGGTTCGGGCATACGTCGGCTCGATGTCCGAGTTGGCCACATGTCACACAGACCTCATATTTTTTCTTGTAGAGATGGCAGCGTAGCGGCATACCTCCATAATAAATCCAGTGTGGCACTGTCTCATCTTCAAAGAGTAACAACACGCTGCGAGACTCACGCCCAAGTCTCCTGACTCCCATCACCTCCGGGTTACGCGAGCACTTCAGCATATCTTGAATTCCACGGTGTGCGAGACCGGAATTCCATGTATAACTCCTTTCCCACAGCCGTCCGGAGTAGCCAGGTAGACGAACGCGTCAACGCGTCCCTTTGGCGTTGGAATGGAGCCGATTTTCAGGTACTTTTGCATCCTCTCCTGGCTGTCAGTGCCTATGAGAATCGAGTTTTGCTTGTGGTTGACGAGCACGATATCTTCCTTAACTTCCGCCGGTTTAAAACCTGCCGCTATCTTCACCGCGTCCGCCACTGTTGCGTCAGTGCGTTCCATGATCAGTTTGAGACCCCCTTTCGGTCTGAGCACTATTTTATGAAGCTCGAGGGAGAGGCGCGTCTGCTGCGTGCCAACAGATTGCCTCGCCAGCTTCCTTCCCTCTCTCTTTATCGCCATTATGTGCGCTGAAGCTTTGTCTTGCCTCCCATCTCGGGTCGGGTCGCCAGCTTGCTCTCCCTCCCCTGTCTTCGAGAGGGCCTTGACTTTGGAATAATTAACCTTAAACCAACCTACTTGAGAGTGGAGCTCTTCAGGCTGGATACTCTCTCCTTCCACAGTTACTTCCATGCGAGACATGGCGCAGCTGAGTTACACCGCGACAAGCCAGCCTGTGCGTCCGCTCGGCGGGCGGCTCGAAGAGCCGCTCACCAGGTTAGGCTTAGCAGCCTGGCCGGGTGGCGTGAGTCCAAAAGTCTATAGAAATTGCAAAAGAGGGCTGCACTTGCCGAAAGAGTGGTATCCCGGTGGTCGTGAAGACTTCCGGCGTTGAAATAGCGCAGTAGTTTGCGAGCACAAACGACAAAACCGACGAAAACATCGAAAATTTGCGGAGCGCACATAGGATGCGTCCACTCTCCTCGACGCCGGCGTCCGCTCCTCCGTCGGGTTCGAACCCGGGAACTCCGGAAAAAGGAAGGACGAATAACTGGCTTTCTGGATATGCGGACACTGGGAGGCGGCATGCAGGTAATGGTTGATCGCGAGAGATTGAACACCAAATGAGCGCTGCGGCCTAGCATTGCTGCAGTGCCGCATGTCAGTCACAACGCTATCAGCGCCAATGCATTCAGGCCACACCTCTCTCTCAACACGGCCACATATATCAAAGCACCAAAGGAAGGGCGAATAACTGGCTTTCTGGATATGCGGACACATCGTTCGTGCTTTGATACATGTGGCCGTTTTGAGAGAGAGGTTTGGCCTGAATGCATTAGCGCTGATAGCGTTGTGACTGACATGCGGCACTGCAGCAATGCTAGGCCGCAGCGCTCATTTGGTGATCAATCTCTCGCGATCAACCATTAACTGCATGTCGCCTCCCAGGGTTGCAGGGAGGGTGCGCTGTCTATCCAGTGTGCGGACCGCAATCAAAGCAGGCTTTTGCAGGTGGACGCCAACGCCACATACATGAAAGCGAGATTGAGGTCTCCACTGATCCACGGAGCCGGTTGTGCGCCTTTTCTTTCGTGAAAATGAACGGCCTTTGCAAAGTGGTCAACGCTAATGAACTCTATGAACGCCGTCGGCTCACTTGTTTTGTTTGGTTTTGAGGAAAAGAAATGGAACAGTAACCGTCTCACATATCTCGGTGGACACCCGAACCGCGCAGTAAAGGGAGGGATTAACGAAGGAGGGAAAAAGAAAAAGAAAACTGAAAATTGAAAGTTGAATTTTGAGGAAAATCGCGGCGCTGCGCAGCGCAGCGGCGGAACACCTGTGGCTCGGTACTACTACTGGCGCATGCGCAGTAGTGACTAAGGAGCGAGAGAGAGAGAGAGAAATATCCGCGGCGAGGCGCACGTTGTGACGTCATGTGCCTCCTCGGAACACCGCCACGGCGAAATCGCGTTTGCGGCCAGTAAAGCTTTCGCTCTAAAATAAGGTTAATATTTTGAGTACCAATAGGACCAGTAGCAAGGCTTGGCTTATATATACCACCCGAGAGGAGACACATTATCTTGCCCGGTGAGGCGCTCTTTGCGCAGTCTGTTGGCCCCCAAATTGTCGCACAAGCGTCGGAGTGGTCGCGTTCGAATCTGCGGTCTATCTAGAACCGAACTGTTAGTCGTAACTTGCGTCAGGCATCGGTTAGGAGTCGAACTCTTAGACGTTAGCATAAACGAATGGACGACAGAAAAGGGAGAGTTTTCACTGTTCCCGGAAACCTGATTTCGAGCACTAGGTTTTTCCACGGTAGCTTAAAGTGTGCTGCAAATATGCTGACGCGAAGTGCTCATTTGTTAGCATTTAACTATACTACGCATGAATTAATTTCGTATTAACGAAAATACACTTTAAATGCATTCCTAACATGTCAAATTTTTTCATTGGTTTTTGTTGAGAGGAACTGGCGCAGTATCGGTCCCATATATCGTTGGACACCTGACCCGCGCCGTAAGGGAAGGGATAAAGGAGGGAGTGAAAGAAAGGAAGGGAGGGGTGCCGTAGTGGAGGGCTACAGAATAATTTCGACCACCTGGGGATCTTTAACGTGCACTGACATCGCACAGCACAAGGGCGGCTTAGTGTTTTGCCTCCATAACACGCAGCCGCCGCAGTCGAGTTTGAACCCGGGAAATCCGGATCAGTAGCCGAGCGCCTAACCACTGAGCCACCGCGGCGGCTACATGTCATTTCCTGAAACGCGATTTCTAGCACTAACTTTTGAATGGAAGCTTGAAGTGTGCTGCAAATGCGTTTACGCGGACAGCTCATTCGTTAAAATTTAAGCGTACTTTGGACGAATTATTGTCGTATTTGCGAAAGTACACTTTCAACACATTTCCAACATGCAAAGTCCATTTCGCGAAACGCGATTTTGAGCACTCGATTGTTCTACGGCAGCTAAACGTGTGCTTTAATTATGTTTAACAGGACTGCCCGTTAGTTAAAATTGAAGTATACTTAGACGAAATAATTTCAGATTTACGAAAGTATACTTTTAATACATTGACAAGATGATGAAACCCCATACAAATTTTTTCACGTGTTTGGAACGTGCTCGAAACATGCTTTCAGTGACGCATACTTCGAATGAATTTATTTCATCTTTACAAAAGCACACTTTTAATATATTGACAAGATGCTGAAACAACATTCATATTTTTGCACGGATTTGAAACGTGCTCGAAGCATGCGTTAAGTGACGAGTATTTTGCAAATTTTAAGAGCATATATCGAAAACCAAGCATAAAATTTCAGGAACCTATTTCAGGCATATTTTTAGTAAATTTATGAATACAAAATATGTATAAAATACATTATAAATACCGCGAAGTATATGACAAGCGTATTAGTTTTCGCTCTATGTATTAAGGAGGCCAACGGTCACCGAAACCAAGGTGCGTAAATGAGTGTTTTTTATTTAATATGTGGTGCTGGACGATGGGAGAATAATAATTCCATTTTATATATATATATATATATATATATATATATATATATATATATATATATATATATATATATATATTCCGGTGTTTAAAAATGTGAGTGCCTTCCCTGATTGCAATGACTGTCGGCTTCTGGACGCCTTGCTTCTTCACTCGTCCGTGTGAGCGCGGTGCATCTTCTTCGAGTGGATTTTATCGGTTCAGCGAACGAGAAATGCTTTAACCTTCCTATTTCTGCAGGTATATGCGCCGAAGATGCTCTGTGCAAACTGAGCTGCCAGCGGAACGTGCTGAGTGATCTTTTTGACGACCTCCAAGACTCCATCAATGCTAGAAATGATGATGAGCTCCAGATGTTCTACCGCCATTTCTGCGGGTGAGTGGAAGCGTAAGAATTCTAATCTCTGTCGTACCCGCCCTATCAAAAAAGGGAGTGTTTTACATTTTTGACACTTACAATACTGGTCCACGCCTGCATTGCACTTGGATACACTTGGCCGCACTTGGATTTTACTGGTGTTCACTGTTCCGTGCCGGACCGCACTGCGATATGCTGACGCCTGCTGCCCGCTCACTGTCCCCGCGTTCTAAAGTGCTTCGCTACGCTTGTGACACTCTTTCTGCTCAGGAGTAAAACCAGTCAAAAGACGGAACACAGCGAAGAGACGAGGCACACACACGACGACTGGACTAGCAACTGTGCTTTATAAAAGAAAACAGTCTCCCATGAAAAGTGGCAAAGTTTGCGCAGCTCAGTTAACAACGATCCACATCTAAAGATGAGCTGTGATCTAACGCCGTAGCGAAATGAAGCTTAGTTCCTTCTGCATGAGGTAGACAGAAGGACTGCTGATGCAATCATATCCTTGAATACTAATGAGGAACGCTTCGAGGATTTCGCGCTCAACTTTTCCCTTGCCTCTGCCCAGAATACTAACATCGGAAAATAGCGGGAAGCAACCCCATTCTCGGCAATGTCGAGGCAAGTTGGCGCCGTCAGTAGGGGACAGAGAGTTGTGGTGTTCTCTTAATCTGTCATTAATACATCGGTCTGTTTGCCCAATGTACACGTTTTCGCAGGTCAACGGAATTTTGTTAAGCACACCTATGGCACAGTTCACGTAGCGGTTTTAATGCTGCGTCGAACAAACCAGACGATAAGTCCTGCCACGAGCAACACGTGAGCACAGGAGTGAAAGCTTGCCGGGAGTTGAAAACACAACATTGACGCCCTGCTTTCCGGCGACCTTTTTGATGGTATGGGCGACTTTATGCACATAAGGCATGACTTCAAGATTTCTCTTTTCCACTGTCTTTGGGTCAACTCTTTTGACGTGTCGAACCTTCATTTTTTGCAGGAGCGTTTCGGCCACTGCCCTCAGAAGTAATTTTGGAAAACCGGCCGCCTCCAAACGTTCATACTGGATATTGGAGCTAGTCTTCATGCTGTTGTGGCAACTCTTTTGCATTGCATTACGGAAGCAGTTCGTAGCAATCCCTCTCTTGACAATCTTGGAATGAGCTGACGAGTACGGTAATAAGGACTTCTTAGTACTAGGCATGAAGCACCTGCAAACATGGCCATCGTCACGAAATATTAATTGAACTTCTAAAAATCTATTCAAGTGGTTAGCGGCTAGTCCATATGTAAAACTGAGGGCACTCGAGCAAGCTTTAAAAGTTGTCAAAATTTGGTTTACAACCACATGCAATGAGTCAATGGGTGAAAGATTCAAAAGACTCAGGAAATCATCAACATACCTAAAAATTCTGCACACGTGTCTGTGAAAAAGAACACCTTGCAGCATGTTGTCAAACTTTGCTAAAAATATATGCCCCCAATACATATTCCTTTTTTTTTGGACGTACATGCCATCCTTAAAATCAACAACTGTGGAAGAAAATAAATCGTTAACAGCTCAAGGAACGTATCCACAGAAACACCACGAGCATTTTGAAAGGCGACTTGACCCTGCTGTTCAATCAGCTCACGCACCGCAACAAATAGATCACCATGGGGGATGCTGTGAAACAAGTCCTCAATGTCAATGGAAAACGCACTGTTAGCTCCAGGGATGCCTTTGTCCAGAACATCAATCGCCGTAGCAGAGCTCGCAACACAGTAAGGGTCCTGAACAGTGATGGGCAGTAGATGTCTCTGCAAATACTGCCGACTAACTTCTGCCACGTGCCTGCCTCTGTCACAATGGCTCTCAAAGGGCTGTCAGCCTTGTGCGTTTTTGCAGAGAAAAACACCCGGATCCGAATCCCTTTGCAATTCTTCACCCTTTGAGACAGGCTGTCCAGGTCGTTGGCCAACAGAAGTCTCACAGCTGCGGACTTCAATTTCGAGGAGTTGCGCTTCGCAGGCTGGAAGTTCCTGTCAATGGCCGCCAAGACCTTCTCACCAAACGCGCCTGCAAAAACGCGCAAGGCTGACTGCCCTTTGCGAGCCATTGTGACAGAGGCAGCCACGTGGCAGAAGTTAGTGGGCCAGTATTTGCAGAGACATCTACAGCCCATCACTGTTCAGGACCCTTACTGTATTGCGAGCGCTGCTGCAGTGATTGATGTTCTGGACAAAGGCATTCCTGGAGCCAACAGTGCGTTTTCCATTGACATTGAGGACTGGTTTTGCAGCATCCTCCATGGTGATCTATTTGTTGCGGTGCGTGAGCTGATTGAACAGCAGGGTAAAGTCGCCTTTCAAAATGCTTGTGGCGTCTCTGTGGATACATTGCTTGAGCTGTTAACGATTTATTTTCTTCCACAGTTGTTGATTTTAAGGATGGCATGTACGTCCAGAAAAAAGGAATATGTATTGGGGGCATATATTTTTAGCAAAGTTTGACAACACGTTGCAAGGTGTTCTTTTTCACAGACACGTGTGCAGAATCTTTAGATATGTTGATGATTTCCTGATTCTTTTGAATCTTTCACCCATTGATTCATTGCATGTGGTTGTAAACCAAATTTTGACAGCTTTTAAAGCTTGCTCTAGTGCCCTCAGTTTTACATATGGACTAGCCGCTAACCACTCGAATAGATTTTTAGAAGTTCAATTAATATTTCGTGACGATGGCCATGTTTGCTGGTGCTTCATGCCTAGAACTAAGAAGTCCTTATTACCGTACTCGTCAGCTCATTCCAAGATTGTCAAGAGAGGGATTGCTACGAACTGCTTCCGTAATGCAATGCAAAAGAGTTGCCACAACAGCATGAAGACTAGCTCCGATATCCAGTATGAACGTTTGGAGGCGGCCGGTTTTCCAAAATAACTTCTGAGGGCAGTGGCCGAAACGCTCCTGCAAAAAATGAAGGTTCGACACGTCAAAAGAGTTCACCCAAAGACAGTGGAAAAGAGAAATCTTGAAGTCATGCCTTATGTGCATAAAGTCGCCCATACCATCAAAAAGGTCGCCGGAAAGCAGGGCGTCAATGTTGTGTTTTCAACTCCCGGCAAGCTTTCACTCCTGTGCTCACGTGTTGCTCGTGGCAGGACTTATCGTCTGGTTTGTTCGACGCAGCATTAAAACCGCTACGTCAACTGTGCCATAGGTGTGCTTAACAAAATTCCGTTGACCTGCGAAAAAGTGTACATTGGGCAAACAGACCGATGTATTAATGACAGACTAAGAGAACACCACAACTCTCTGTCCCCTACTGACGGCGCCAACTTGCCTCGACATTGCCGAGAATGGGGTTGCTTCCCGCTATTTTCCGATGTTAGTATTGTGGGCAGAGGCAAGGGAAAAGTTGAGCGCGAAATCCTCGAAGCGTTCCTCATTAGTATTCAAGGATATGATTGCATCAGCAGTCCTTCTGTCTACCTCATGCAGAAGGAACTAAGCTTCCTTTCGCAACGGCGTTAGATCACAGCTTATCTTTAGATGTGGATTGTTGTTAACTGAGCTGCGCAAAGTTTGCCACTTTTCATGGGAGACTGTTTTCTTTTATAAAGCACAGTTGCTAGTCCAGTCGTCGTGTGTGTGCCTCGTCTCTTCGCTATGTTCCGTCTTTTGACTGGTTTTACTGAAACTGAAAACATGTACCAACTGACCCAGATTTCAACACTACTCTTTCTGCACTGCGCACAGTTTGGTACTAGAACACTGTTGGCGTTGGCACACTGAGAACGCTGGCTGGGCCAGCCCGCTACGAGCACAAGGCTTAACGCTCGCTGGGGACCATATACTGTCGTAC
This sequence comes from Amblyomma americanum, assembly GCF_052857255.1. NCBI lineage: Eukaryota > Metazoa > Arthropoda > Arachnida > Ixodida > Ixodidae > Amblyomma > Amblyomma americanum. Next base: position 27,046,901 of record NC_135499.1, on the reverse strand, counting down.
ATTGTATCGTTGCGGGTTTTAAAAATCTTCCTGTCTCAAGCTTTAGCTTATTTGCGGCGAAACTAGATGCGATACTGTAGGCTATATAACTCAGACATTCCAGTTCTTCTGTATATCCATGATGGTATGATGAACACTCACGAACAAGTCCTCTTTGCACAGAGCTATTGAGCTGTTATACAAACTGTGCTGTTACCCAGAAGTATTTCGTCTAGGTAAAGGGTTGCGAGTCTCAGGGCATAGGGGACTTTGATTATGCACTATGAAATGCGTTCAAATTACACCTCTGCTGTGTTGAAGTGCCAAAGACACAATCTTTAATTTCCAGGTTTTCTGTTTTGCTTCTCTAAAAACTAGCACCTTCTATTGCTATTCCTTTGCCGTCTAGTGTGAAGGGAAATAATATGCTTGAGCACATCATTTTGGCTACACTAAAAAAAACGTGCTCTGCTCTTCGACAGAAAGCAGATTAGGAAACCCCCTGTCACGACATCAACGTGCATATTTTCAGGAAGTGGTGACTGCAATCTGTGGAGCAGAACGACAGCGACAATGGCGTCTAAACAAAACTCTTTATTTGGGCTGACTTGCGCCCACAATGAACTGAATCACTCGGCGGCGCCGTAGCAACAAGCTTGCTCGGCGGTCGTCGAACGGAATGCCCGCCGCTGTCGGCCGTCCTCAGTTTAAAGCCGATAGCGAACTTCCGAGATAAAGAGCGCAAAGTTACTGGAACATTCTGGAACGACGTAGAATCAGTTCTGCCTGGATGCAACCAATCGAGATAAATTTCGTCGCGTCTTGCATCGCAAACAAAGCGATAAAGCGGCGTGGTGGGAGCTTTGAAGAATGAACAAACACTGCAAAGATTTGCGGCATTGCTCCCCTCTCAACGAAGCATGGACCGGATGCATTAAAACAAGTAAGATGACTGGCAACAAATAAATCGTATCGTGCGTATACAAACACATAGTCAGGAAACACAGCGTCATTTAGCGTACATGATGTGGCTTTAGACGGATGACATGGACAACTGGTCATACGCGGCGTCGCTGGGATGCAGTCATTGCGTTAGGTATAACTTCGTAATCCAGTTCACCTAGCCGACGAAGAATCTTGTACGGGCAGAAATAGCGGCGCAAATGCTTTTCCCTCAAACCACGGCGGCGCATGGGCATCCAAACCCAGACTTGGTTTCCTGGCTTGTATTTCGCGTTGCGTCTTCGTAGGTTGTAGCGTCTGGCGTCGGTGCGCTGTCGGTCTTGGATCCTTAACCGGGCAAGTCTTCGGGCTTCTGCGTGTTGAAGGTAGTCGGCGAAGTCGACTACCTTCAACATTAAATGCATCATCCGGTTGGTCTTTTGCACAGCGGTGTTGTAGGCGACGACGGGGTAAGGCAGGATGACGTCCCATGTTTTGTGTACGGCATCGACATACTCGTACATGGCGAGCATAACGGCGATAATTTTGTTCAGGCACTCGGGGAGTCTAGCTCTGCGGATGGTAAGCAGTTGTCTTCCGGTGGCTGGTTTGGCTGTAACGCAGGATGGCTTGAGTTAGTTCCGCCGTGAATGCTGTTGCTCTGTCCGTGATGAGCACATCGGGGGTGGCGTGTCGCAGAAGAATGCTCTCCAGGAAATGTTTGGCGACTTCTGCTGCTGTTCTTTACGGTAGGGCTTTTGCCTCGGCGTAGCGGGTCAGGTAGTCGGTTGCTATGATGATTCACTTATTTCCAGACGTTGACTTCGGGAAAGGACCCAGTAAGTCCGTGCCGATCTACTGAAAGGGCCTTAAGGGGGGTTCAATGGGGTTCAGAAATCCTGCTGGACGGGTGGGAGGGGTCTTTCGTAGCTGACAATCTGCAGGCTTTCACATAATGTGCGACATCGGCAGAGAGTTGGGGTTTGTAATACTTGTCTTGAATGCTGCGGAGGGTGCGAGGAAACCCGAGGTGTCCAGCTGTCGGCTCGTCGTGTGAAGCTTGTAGAACTTATGTGTTGAGACAAGCAGGTACAAGAACGACGTACGCTGTTTTGTTTCGTTAGCGGCGAAGTTCTCCTTAACGAGGACATCATTCTGTACAGAGAACGAAGACAGTCCTCGCTTGAATGAGGCGGGGGGCGAAGAAACCTTGTCTTCCAAGTACTCGATGAAGCATTTTGTCGAGGTCGAAGCGTTGCTGCTGTACAAATGATCTGGGGTTGATTGGGCCCAGAAAGGCGCCCTCATCTCTGTCCAGCGGCGGTGACGGCCAACTCCTGGAGGCGCAGACGAGCGAGGGGGGCAGAGAGGTCCTTCCAATTGGCATACCAACAGAGCGCGTGGTCGATCGCTGACCACCTTAAACGGTCGTCCGTGCAGGTAGGGGCGCAATTTCGACGTATCCCAGATGATGACAAGGCACTCCTTCTCAGTTGTCGAGTAGTTAGCCTCATTCTTGGACTGAGAACAACTAGCGTATGCGATGACTTTGTGCAGCCTGTCGCTTTTTTGAACGAGGTCTGTGACTAGGCCCGCGCTGCTTGCGTAGGTGTGAACTTCAGTATCGGCGTCGGCATCAAAATGCGCGAGGGTCATTGGGAACTGTAAACGACGCTGAAGTTCTTTGAAGGCTTCTGCTTGCGGCGCTTCCCATTTAAATGGCACGTCTGCTTTCGTCAGTTACCTCAGGGACTCGGCGATGCGCGAAAAGTTTTTCACAAATCGTCCATACTATGCGCACAGTTCGAGGAATCTGCGTACTGCTGCCTAATCGGCCGATATCAGAAACTGTTCAATAGCAGCTGTTTTCTGCGGGTCTGGACGTACTGCCTCCTTGCTAATGTTGTGGCCTTGAAACAGCAGCGTTTTATAGTCAAAGTGCAACTTCCCTGCTTTCAAGGTTAGGCCAGACAACTTGGTGGCGCCTAGTACTGTCGAAGTCTTTTCAGGTGCTCTTCAAAGTTCGAGGCGAAGACAACGACGTCATCTAAATATACCAGACAAATTTTCTACTTCAGGTCTGGCATTATTGTATCGATTACTCTCTGAAACGTCGCTGGTGCGGAACAGAGACCAAAATTGCATCACCTTGAAATCAAAGAGCCCATCCTGAGTGATGAACGCGGTCTTCTTGCGATCTGTTTCATCGTCCTCAATTTGCTAGTAGCCGCTATAGAGGTCTCTGTATGAGAAATACTTGGCGTTGCAGAGCCGCTCAGGTGTGTCGTCGGAACGGAGGAGGACGTAGACGCCCTTCTTTATTTTGTTCAAGCGGCGATAATCAATGCCGAACTGAAGTGCGTCGTCTTTCTTTCTCACTAGAACAACCGGTGCCACCCATGGACAGTTTGAAGGCTGGATGACATCTTCGCGAAGCATTTCTTCCACTTGGTCTCGGATGGCATGTCGTTCTAGGGGTGGCACACGGTAGGGGCCCTGACGGAGAGGTCGGGCGAACTGGACGGTTATAATACGCTGCTTGTCAATTGGCGTTTGTCGGACCTTCGGCGATGACGAAAAACACTCTCTGTAGCTTCGAAGCAGATCACGGATCTAGTCTTGTCTGTTGCGGGGCAGGGCTGGGTTGATGTCGAAAGTGGGCGAGTTCTCCTGGTCAGGCGAATATTCATCGGAGGGGTCGGAGAGGGCGAAGGAGTCTCGTACGTCGGATATTTGGTCGAAGAAAGCAATCGTCCTTTCTCAGCTAATGTTCCGGTATTCTTCACTGAAGCTAGTCAGCAGAACTTCGGCCTAGCCATTGCGGTAATGTGCGATGCCTCTTGCGATGCTGGTTCCTCGGTCTAAAAGCAGCTGCATGTTCCCCTCGATGATGGCTTCAGCGGTATTGGCTTTTGTGGCCTACAGTCACGATAATGCTTGAACGGCGAAAAGCGCTCACTTCTTTCTCCAGGACACTCAGTGCAACGTGGTTTTCCAGAGTTCTCATCGAAGGGATGGCCTCATCAGTCGAAAGCGTGATCAGCTTGGATCGGAGTTCGATGATGGCCTGATGCTCATTAAGGAAATCCATGCTCAAGATCACTTCGCGTGAACATTGCAGTAGCACAAAGAAGGTCGCAGTGTAGTTATGTTCATTGACAGTCATTCGGGCTTTGCATCGTCCTGATGGCGTAATGAGGTGGCCCCGTGCGGTGCGAATTCTTGGGCCGTCACAAGCGTTCGTGACTTTCCTCAGCTGCGCAGCGATTGTTCCATTCATCACCGAGTAATCGGCTACTGTGTCGACTAGAGCGGTAACTTTCCGGCCGTCGATAACTTCTAAGTCGACGTCCTGGCTATTGCATTGCAATTCGTCCTGCGTGTCGGGTCACGGATTTGGCGGGTATGGGAATCATGGGTAGAACGCGTCGTCGAAGCTTTTCTCTGTACCAGCGTTGTTTTGAAGGTTGTTCGCGTCGTGGTCGAGGTTATCATTGTATACGGCGTCCGCGTGTCCAGGCGGCTTCTTCGTGTAGCATGGTGTTTGGAGGACCTTCGCTGTTTAGCTTGGGGGCAACCCCACCTCCAGCGGTTGCTACTTTTAGTATCCCCTACATGGGCTGGGAGACGTTACTCTTACCGTGGCTGCGTAGCTGCGGCTTGGCGATCCAAGCGCGAGGCTGACGGCGATGGTAAACGCGAAAGGCCGTTCGGCGAGTACTCCTCTCGACGCAGGTACTCGTCGATTTCTTCTGGACGTTGGCCGAAGCGTGGTCGTGGTGCGTCAACGGCAAATCCACGAAAGCTGATACGTAGGTACGGGCAGTGACGAAGAATATGGCCGGCCTCACCGCAATGGAAACACTACGGTCGGTTGTCGGAAGTCTGCCAGGCTTCGCAGTTCCTGGGGCTCGAGCGTCGTTCGTAGGCTGGGCGGTCGGGGTCGAGGAGGCGGCGTTCTGGAACAAGTCGCTCATCTCGGAGAGGACGTAGCAGGTTTCGTTGAGGATGCGGAGTGCGTGCTGCAGTGGCGTAGGTCATGGCTTGGGGTTCTGTGGCCACGGGGGTACCAAGTGCCTGTTGGACTTCTTCCCGCCCCACATCCATGAGATTCGCTGCCTAGGGCTTTGCGGAGGATGGCGGCAGTCGTCCCACTCCTCGCGGAAGATTTCGCGCATAACTTCTCGCAAAACTGTCGCTGGTGGTGGTCGGTGTGTCCGGAAGAACTGGGCAGACAGAATAAGTGTGGTTGTAGTGCCCAGCCCGGACGTCGAGGGTCTTCTCGATGGTGCAGGCTTCTTGCATGAATTCCTCGAAGGGTTATGGCGGCTGGCGGACGAGGCTTACAAAGAGTTGTTCTTTGACGCCGCGCATCAAAAACTGAACTTTATTTCCTCAGCGCGGCGAAAGAGGCGCGTACATTCTCGTTCGGAAACTGTATCCTGGCCTCGAAGTGTCAATTGGCTCTTTCTTTCCTCCTGACGCTGGTGAACGTTTTCAAAAGTTCTCTCTTGAATAGCCCCCATGTCGTAGGGACGGTTCGTGGTTTTCATACCACGTGCGTGCTGAGCCTTCCAGTGCGAAAAAGACGTGCCCGGTTTTCGCCGCATCATCTCAAATTTTGAATGAGGTCACGCGATAACATTATTATAAAAATTCTTCGGAGTCTTCGCCTAGGGATCCATTGAAAGTTGACGGCACCAGTGGCTGCTGCTGTATTATCGGTGTCGACATCTTTGGTGAGGTTGCGGTGCTCGTAGCAGCGTCTTTTCACTCTCTGGTGCGGACCAGCAGAGTCCCGAACTCAGGCTCCTCTCCCTGGAGACGTCGGCTGGTTCGGTGAGCTACTGGCTCGTCCTCGGATGGGAAGCGCAGAGGGCTTCGTCACGACTTGAAGGGGCCATCCGGAACATCGAAGGATCCCAGCACCTCCACCAGATGTGGTGACTGCAATCCGGGGAGCAGAACGACAGCAAAATTGTGTCTAAACAAAGCTCTTTATTTGGGCTCGCCTGCGCCCATAATGGACTTAATCACTCTGCGGCGGCGTAGCAACGAGCGTGCTCGGCGGTCGTCGAACGGAATGCCCGCCGCTGTCGGCCGTTCTCAGTTTAAAACTGATAGCGAACTTTCGAGATAAAGCGTGCAAAGTTACTAGAAGATTCTGAACAACGTAGAATCAGCTCTGCCTGGATGCGATCAATCTAGATAAATCTGGTCGCGTCTTGCATCGCAAACAAAGCGATAAAGCGGCGTGCCGGCAGCTTTGCAGACTGAACAAAGAAACACTACAAATATTCGCGGCAATATAGGCGGGAAAGAGAATATTCCATGGCCTCAGCAAGCATGCCCTTAAAATTCCTTGCATGCCCTTTGTCTGGCCCTAACGTGTGTTTTGTAGTCACTAAGGAAACGAAGTACTTAATTTTGCTTTCGACTGCTCGTCTTTAAAGGTGTGAGGTTAATGCTCTGAAGCACAATTTTCCCAGCACAATAATCAAAATGCTCAACCACAGCAGCCACTGGTATAAACAACTTGCATAGGATGTTTCCTTCCCCAAATGAGAGCACGAGCGTTGATAATCAGGGTTCAAACATGGATGTAGCGTGAATAGATTCAGCAAGAGCCATTATCACATGCGGGTGAGAAACAAGAAATTTTCAGTTGTTTTAGCACTGACAAAGACTGTCATAACTTCCAGCCGCTGTACAATCACTAGTCTTGTAAATGCTTGGTCTTTGACAGCATTTCCTATATATGGGGTTTTGAGAACCTGGATTATTCCAATTTTCAATATAAAAACAGTGCCCAAAAAGGCCTCAGGTCTTTCCTATTTCTGAAATTCCACACGCTGAATTTGATGATATGTGAACTCTGCAGAATGACTGTTCATTTAATAAGTAGCTGTTGCAATGCATTAACCCAGGTGCATTCATAACAGGCAACTCCATTCATTGTAAGTTATTATGAATTAATTGTCCAAAATATGGCTTGAAGTGGTCAAGCCAGCAGCCAAGAACACTAATCCTAGAATTTCTGTGGCCCATGTATTGTTTGTTTTTTGGGTAATGCCCTCTTTTGTGTTGCTTTTTTATAATAAAATTAAAAACTTCTTACTGCCACATATTCTCGAGAAAAGGCATAAGCACTCTTCGCCAGTTTAAGTGGGTCTTTCCTGCTTGTTTTATTTCGATGTTTTTCGTTCAGCAGTGAATAATTGTACTTTTTCTCTGACCCACCACAAATTTACTGATATTATTCGTCGCTGGGTTGTCTGATAAAGAAGATACAGTTTCTGGCTAAGTCGAAGCTTAGAGAGCGTAATGGTCTCATTAGTCCTTAGTATTCAGAGCAACGTAAATTTGGGGCGAAGTACGCAATTGTCCTTCTAATAGAAGGCACATTTTCCTTTTGTTATATTTCCTTCTTTTTATTTGTATTTTTGTCTTTGATTTATTTATTTGCCCCTCAATGGCTCCACTATGGGCTATCACGTAAGGGTTACTATATTTCTGCAAGTCTACAATTTGACAGCTGCGTATACCTGCTGCAGAAGGCTGGCTGACACAGCGGGGATAAGATGTAGCGAATACCTTGTGCGCTTGCATAAATGAAGGAGTTTGCCTTGCCTGGATGCAGTTGAAGGTTTATGGTGGTACGTGAGGCTCATTTTAGCATCGGGTTTTGTTCGTCAGTTTTCATAGTCGGTGTCTCTATGAACGCTTTTTTCCTGAATAATATCCAGTTGTGAGAGCAGCGTGTGCCTGTACTCCTTCATTGCCTTGTGCTCCAGTTATTGTGCGCTGCTTGCTTCATCTTGGGACGACAACATCTAGCTAGAGCTATAGCTATTACGTGATCCTTATGCTTCTTATGTGGTTCACGAGGCAGAGAGGTTGCTTCACATTTTCAATGTGAGCAGATGTGTTCAAAATGTCTTTCAACTAAGTTGAGCTTGTTTGACATAGACATGCAGCTTTTTTTTTCACTTAAGTGCGGAGATGTCAACTATTAGGCTAAATCAGTGCTATATAGCTTTTGGAGCTTTTCATAGGTGATTACATATTCTGCACAACTGCCTAATTGTTGCCTGACACGGGTGTCGCTTGGGTCGCAGAACTTTATGCTATATATACAAAGATTTCAAAGAAATGCGCTGACAGTGCGCATTAAGTACAATTTCTGTGCAATTGTCAGTTTCCTATACGGCACAATCCAGCAGAGATTTTGCCTTATTATCTCACCAGGTCGTTGTGAAGCCAGGTCGTTATGTGCCCCCGTTAACAACGCCTATGGGATAGCAAGAGCTGGAAAAATTTGCCAGACCACAGAAAAATCTGCGGTACGCTTCATTCATATCTTGACGAAGACTACGTTTCATATGATAGTGCAGCCCCGTTGGTCCCCTCGCTGTTGGTATATGAAGCTCTCATCGCTGCATACTGCCTGTTTATTTTTTATGGTGTACAATGCCGCGCAAAGGCATGCTACCCAAGCATTTTACATGTCTCCCTCGTGTCGCGCTACCCCATCACGAATTTCATGCCGCTGTCTCTTGTTACACTGCCAAGGTCGCTTCTGAAAGAGTATTTTCTACAAGAGGTGAGTAAATCGAGAACCGCGGCAGCACCGGGACGCAGCGCCGATCTGCGCCCTACGACGGCGGCATACTCTTGCAGGCTACTGTGGCCCACACGCAAGGGCAGAAACCGGCTGCAACAGTAGAGACACGGAGCAACACTACAACAGCATAACGGTGCGAACACTCAACAGCACATATTGACAGCTTACTCGAGTGTACCGCCAACGTCGTCAATACGAACTCCTCGTTCTTATAGCTCCACAGCCACGGCACGGTTTCGACAAAAGCGTACGAGCAAAAAGCGAACACGCAAGCAACATCTACAACAACAATAAAAATAAGGCGCTGGGAGAAGCAAATAGCTATCGCAGCGGTGGCTGCGCTGAAAAAGTCCGCGGGTGTGTCGTCTGCTCTTTTATCACACTCGGAGAGTTTTTTAATGAACATTTTAATTTCTTTCAAAACTCAGCACAGACAATCCTTCAGCTGTCAAAGCTCAAAGTTTGCGCGGTTTTCTTCAATATTTCGTACAATTATACGAAAACAGCGCACACCTGCGTCGTCTGTGTTTGGCCACCCAAACAAAGAGCTGTCGAAATCTGAAGCTATCTCTAGCCGAACATAGCCGAAGTGTTTTTTTTTTGTTTTTTTCAATGACGTTCGTCGCTGCCTTCATTCACGTTTACTTTTGAGTGTGTTTGTGCTGTTTACTGCAACGCCTGTTCGAGCGCTCAATTTTTTGTTATGCACTTTATAAACTGAGTTCACCGACGTGGTGTTGCGTGTAGAGAGAACTTGAGTACATTCTACTTGTGTGGTATATGAGGAGGCAGTGCACGTTCACAGAGCCGCCCGTGGAAGCGATGGCGAATGCCTCGTAGATTTTCCTCAAAAACTTGCCGGGAAGGCACGATGGGGACTCCACTGCTGTCACGGACGACGAAGGCATCTACTTCAACAGCGTCGAAGAATTGGGAAGTAAGTCAGCATTTGTGCATTCTTTACTGGACTTAGCTCAGATGAACAGCACGGCACCGTAACAGGCTCTTTTGCTTTTTTACACAAAAGAGTGGCCGTTTGCTTGGCGCACAAAAGCCGAATTTAAGTCAAAGTTTCTGTCGTAGAGGCTTGTTTTGCGCCGGTATGTTTCAGAACGACAGGTTCGTTAGCTGACTGGTTGTAACTGTTGTGCCGTTGTCATACGGTCAAGAAGCTTGAAATTTAACAGTACCTCTTGCTGGGCTAGTTGGTGTAACACTGTGTAACAAAAGTAAAAGCAGGGCTAATTTTTACACACACCACAGGACTGGCGCTGGAAATCATGCTTCGAGAACAATTACGCGTGTCGTGTGCCTGTTATCTCTAACGCCATTTACCTGGTGCCTAATCACGCTTGCGCTTACAAGCATGCGCCACATTTCAAATCTCAGTCTGCTATCCTGTGTACTTAAGTGATGACGCCTATTGAATCAGCTTGTAGGGCAAAAAGCTCGCTTTACAGTAAGGCTACTTTTGGGCAGAAAATTTCGTTATCCGCTTGCTCAGTACCTATTATGTACGGTGCAAACAGTGGGAAATTCAGAATGCAGGATTTGAGCATTTGCTTCATGATGTGATTGGTATAAAGTTGTCATTGCATAAAGTTTCAATTGGTGCCATAGGAGAACCTTCCAACTTTTGACTCATCCGACTTAATTGATCGGGCTCGGCTGCACTACTGCTTCTGCTGAGTTCTTGTAAGCTCAGAACTAACGAATAAAAGGTGATAGTGAAAGTTAAGCCACTAGCCAGTGATATACAGTGTGTTTCACGTAACTTGAGCGCGTAACTTAACCTTATGCTAGCAGGCACACTATCGCAATAAATAAATAAAATAAACCGCAGCTGGGTGCAACCAGTGGTGTACTTAAGAGAACTTCTTGTTGGGCTAGTTGGTAATTGATCATTGTGCATTTAAGGAGCCAAAACCACGCACAGGGCGCTCTGTTCCTATTCTCTTGTGTGTGTGCCTTCGTGGTTTGGGGCCCTAAAAGTAGAGTGATGCACTGTTTGCCATCATGAGACGCTCCTCAGAGTAGTGCTACACTGGATGGATGGATGGATGGATGGATGGATGGATGGATGGATGGATGGATGGATGGATGGATGGATGGATGGATGGATGGATGGATGGATGGATGGATGGATGGATGGATGGATGGATTGATGGACGGATGGATGGACGGACGGACGGACGGACGGACGGACGGACGGACGGACGGACGGACGGACGGACGGATGGATGGAAGGATGGATGGATGGATGGACGGATGGATGGATGGACGGACGGACGCATGGACGGATGGATGGATGGATGGACGGACGGACGGACGGATGCATGGATGGATGGACGGACGGACGGACGGATGCATGGATGGATGGACGGACGGACGGACGGATGCATGTATGGACGGACGGAGGGCGGATGGATGGATGGATGGATAGATGGAGCATAAGCTGAACCCTTTAAATCGGGCGGTGGTTCAAGCCACCTAGCCATGACCTGTGAAATTTTATTCTTGTCTTGCTTTTAGCCATCAATCAGATAACCTTCGCTTGGTTACTTCCACCTGCTTAAAATCTACATCCTCTTCACTGTCCTTAAACCCCAATGCCTTGGATAAATCAGCCCCGCTGCTTTGCACTGTAAGGTGAAGCCCTTTACAGAAAAGTATCAAGTGTTCCACCCTCACGGGATTCTCGGATGGATGCACTATTCTCCATGGAAGAACGTGATGCTGCGCTGGCTTGTTGTAGAAGGTCATCATTACCAGGGCCCGATGGTGTGACGTACTCCGCACTTGCCAACCTTGGCCAAGAAACTCGACGGGCTCTTTTGGACACTTATAACAAGTCATGGATTGCTGGCATAGATCCTCATGATTGGAAGATCAGTCGTCTGGTTCCACTTCTTAAGCCGGGGAAATCACCGCTCGACCTTTCATCATACCGTCCAATTGCACTCGCCAGCTGCGTCGGCAAAGTCATGGAAAGAATGCTGCTCACACGCGTGGAATGGTACTTGGAGCGATATCAGATTTATCCAACCTTCATGTCTGGGTTCCGACGGGGCCGCTCTTCTATCGACAACGTGGTTGACCTTGTAACGTCGGTGCACCACAGCAAAAGTTTGAAAAGATTGACCGTGGCATTGTTTTTGGATATCAAGGGCGCGTACGACAACGTAACGCATCAGGCCACTTTGGACGCAATGGAAGCGGCTGAGATCGGAGGCCGCACGTTCAACTGGATACGCAGCTATTTATCAGAGAGGTCGTTTTTTGTCCTGACTGCGGACGGACCAACGTCCTTACACCGAAATTCGCGCGGAGTCCCTCAGGGTGGAGTGCGGAGCCCAGTTCTCTTCAACGTTGCTCTTATCGGCCTGGTCGACGTATTGCCACAATCTGCTCAGATCTCGGTATATGCAGACATCAGTATTTGGGCATCTGGGGTGACCCATCCTCAAGTTCGTGCAAGACTTCAAAAAGCGGCATCGATATTGACATCTTATCTTCGCTTGCAGGGCCTGAACGTTTCGACCGAAATTTGTTCACTTGTGGCGTTCACACGCAAAATAATGTCACGTTACACCATTCGCATCAATGGCGAAGCCATTCCATATGAGAGAAGCCACAGATTCCCTGTTGTAGTCATCGACAGGAACCTCTCGTGGAGTCCACATATCTACGACACGAGAAAGAGACTAATTTCGATTGTCCACGTCCTCTCCTTCCTCGGGGGAAAGTCCTGGAGCGCATCAGTGCGCTCGATGCTACAACTGTACCGTTCCCTATTTCTGGGCTGCATGTGGTACAGTCTTCCGATATTCAGTTCCATTAGAAAAACAAATATCAAGACTCTTCAAAGTGTGCAAGCGCAAGCTCTCCGCACCTGTCTTGGACTGCCTAAATGTGCATCAACAGCAGCAACTGTTCTTGTTGCCCGGGAACATCCTGTTACTACATACATTGCTGTTGACACCATGAGAACACATATTCGGCACATCACACGGGTTCCCTGTCATCACCTCGCAACACTCTCAATAATTAGGCCGTGTACTGCAATCGCCAAAGTCATTGAAGCCCATCGCGCATATCTTCCATCGCAGTTCACCCCTGCGTCAAGACTGTGCTCACCCTTATTGGAGTCTTAATGAACCTCGGGTTCACCTCTATATTCCATGCATTACAAAGAAAGCTGGTGTATCACTGCCCGCTCTCAAACAACTCACGTTGAATCACCTGCATTCTTACCACAGTCACCGCATACATGTTTACACAGATGGATCAGTTCACTCGACCAGTTCTGTGGGGTCGGTGGTGATACAAGCCAGATCCATCTTCATGAAAGTGAAGACGACCTATCCAACATCTTCAACTGGTGCAGAACTCTCAGCCTTATGGGCTGCGGTAGAGTTCATCAGTCAAGAACCTCCACATGACTGGACGATTTTCACCGACTCTAAAGCAGCCCTTCAAGCCCTGCAAGCTGCGCTACGCCGCGGGTCGCCGGAGCAACTTGTTGCTGAGATCCGTCTACTGTACCACGGCACCGTTTCCAAAGGTCATGACATCATTTTTCAATGGCTGCCAGGACACTGTGGTATTAACGGTAATCACCAGGCCGATGCGGCTGCGTGTTCTGCTCACAACGACGGACTTCCAGTCAGGATCCCAATATCGAGACCTGACGCTGCGTGTGGGCTTCGCCCTTTGGCGCTGGAGCTCACACTTTCAGCGTGGAACACGGGAGAGTTTTGCAACCTCCGCCTCAAGGCACTGGACCCCGAACTGCGCCTTCGTCTTCCACGTAACTAAGAACGTCGCGACGCAACACTGTTATGCCGTTTATGGATCGGTGTTGCATTTACCAATTACTATGCTTTCCGGATGGGGTTGGCCGACAGCCCTGCCTGTGAGAGCTGTGGCTGTGATAAGACCATCGCTCATCTTCTCTGTCAGTGCCCTGCATTTGCGAGTGCAAGACATACACTGTGTTGTGCCCTGGACCGCGTCAATCCTCGCCCATTAACAGAGGAAAAGATCCTCGGTCCGTGGCCACAGCAGTCGACTGCCCTCAAGGCACACAAGGCACTCTTTGCCTACTTGAGAGCGACTGGATTGAGTAACAAATTGTGACAGCGTTGTGCGTGTGTGTGTTATGCCTTTTTTTCCTTCTCTCTTCCTCCTTTTAGTCCCCTAATCCCTCTTCCCCAGTTCAGGGTAGCCAACCGGAACCCCTTCTGGTTAACATCCCTGCCTTTCCCTCCTCCTCTTTATCTATCTATCAAGTGTTCAGCCGTTTCCTCCTCCTCTCTGCAAGCAACGCACAACGTGTCTATCTCATGGTACCTGACTATAAATGTCTTAGTCCGCAAAACTCCCGCCCTGGCCTCAAACAACAGAGCTTCCCATAGAATTATCAAAATATTTTCTTTGGCAATTTCTTTCTTAAAGATCATGTATGTTCCCAGTGCCAATTTCGTCAGCATCCCTGTTTTCCATAAAGCTCTCTCTGCTTCTTTAACCTTTTTCTTAACCGATATTTGCTGATTTGCCCCCCTACTATTGTCCAGATTTTTGCTTGTCAATTTTCTAGATTCTTTTCTCCATTTCGTGTCAACATTACTTATGTACAGGTTCCTACAAGTAATCGCTTTGCAGCTCTCGCATGTGACGACAACGACTTCCCTGAATTTCCTTTATCTGAGCCCGCGGCTCACCATACGTTTCCTCACCAGCGTACATATGCACAAGCGGCTCAACTTCCCGGATCAAATGGTACGCCAAAACGTCCAGTACATCCATCACATGTGGATACCACAGATGAAGACACAGCTTTAGACAATGCAATCGCGGATGCTTGCTGCCGACTACACGAACTCACCCAGCGCCGGGAACAGCGTCGTTCTCAATCCTCTCGAAGATTTCTAATAACTCGGGAGCAATCATCAGAGGAATCACCTAGGGTAAGCACTGGGCCACAATCAGGTGCCGACCACCTGCTAGCCGTGACTACCCCGACAGTGGATAAGATATTAGCGCTGATGAAGCAGGTGACATCCCTCATCGTGGAAGCTCTTCGGCCTCGATCGTCATTGATAGCGCATCATCATCGGTGGTGGTGCAGTGGAACTGTCGAGGATTCGCTAATAAGGCCTCTGAAGTGAACATCCGCCTTCGCGACGGAAAGCTGAGGGCATGGGCGTTCCTACTGCAAGAGCATAATGCACTCGCACGCCTTTCAGGTTTCTGCGCCTATCATTCACCCTCTATCCCTGATCGCCGTTGCACCGCCTCCTTTCTCAGCCCAGGTAAATCTGCAATTTATATTCACAGTTCAGTTGCGCACACACCCCTCGACCTTTCACGGTGGTGCAACACACGTCAAGAGGTTGTCGCCCTTCTTGTAAAACCTGCACGCACACCCCTTGTCCTAGTTTCTTTTTATAGTCGTCCTCGCTCCGCATCTCCCAATCTTGGATGGGTTCGTTTTCTACGTTCTACCAACTCGGGTATCCCTATCCTAGTTGGTGGTGACTTCAACGGCGCACACACTGCGTGGGGTTACCCGTCGGATTCCTCAAGGGGTGCACACATCCCAGCGAGCTTTTCGGATCATTCCTTTTAACTTTTAAACCACCCGAATACTTCTACCCGCCCACGAGGTGGCCCGTATTCACCTGATTTGACTTGGTGGTTAGGCCCCGGTAACCCTCGTTGGGCTTTTGATTCTGATACTTGGGGTAGCGATCACAGCCCTATTTTTATCTCCCTCACGCCTACGCGTGTACGGAAATTACGCCGCACTGTCCGAATAACGTCATGGGACTCTACGCGCAGACAATCAATTGTCTACATTCAACCCCACTTCAGCACTGTCTACTCTCTCTCTGCTGTTCTCGCTGCTCGCACTATTACCACTACTGTAAATGAAGACGACCCAAACCCGAACATACATCTCTTGAAGCTGTGGGCTCTTCGTTGCCAGGCGGATCTTTACGCTACTCGTCACCCCGATGACCCATCGGCTCTTCCTACTTTTAACCGCGCAACCGCACGGGCGCGGCGCTATGCAAAGCGGCTAGGCAGGCAGCGCTGGGCTGCATGGTGTGCCCGCCTGTCCTCTACGCAGGGCAATCGACATCTTTGGAGAGTGTTTCACGCCATGGGGCGCCCTTCTCAGGTTGCAGTTTACACAGAGAGCATTCGCCTCGCGCTAAATGTGGATGAGGACACATTTGAACAACAAGCGGCCCGTCAATTTTTTCCAAACCATAACTGCACCGCTACGTCTCCACCTGACTTATCGGTTACAGAGCCCTCCGATGGGATTACTTCTGACCTCACCATGGCAGAGCTGCTGGCCTCCATTGAACGTTCAAAACTACTACTACTCCCAGGCAAGACGGCGTACCTAACTCTTTATTCCGTAACTTGGAAGGCAGGGCTTTGCAAACCCTACTTGATACTTTTAACGAAGTGTGGCTTTCTGGCGTCATGCCGGGAGACTGGAAGCATTCTATTGTGGTTCCAATACCCAAGTCAGGTCAGCCTCCAGTATCTCTCTCGGCCCTTCGTCAATTTCCCTTACGCCTACCATCTGCAAGCTTTATGAAAACATTCTAGCCGCACGCTTGTCGTGGTGGCTGGAATCCCATGATTGTTACCCAGATTCCCAAATTGGTTTCCGCCCACAAATTGGAACGGAGGACGGCCTTGCTACTTTGGCTGCTGACGTGCTTGACCACTCTCCGCAGAGTCACCTTGTACGAACCATAATCGCTACAGACATAACAAAGGCATATGATAACATCCTTCACTCTGCCATTCTTTCCTCCCTTCAAACTCTTGGTCTCCCTCACCGCTTCCTCCTCTCTATTCACGCCTTTTTATCCAATCGAACCTTCAGATTGCGTGTCCACGGAAAGCCCTTTGGTAACTTCACTTCCAATGACGAGTGCCACAGGGCTCTGTTCTCGCCCCCACATTATTTAATGTGGCTTTAATTCCTCTTGTTCGAGCCCTAGAGTCCATTCCTTCTATCCGCGTGCTTGCGTATGCCGATGATGTAACCTTGTGGTGCTGTCATCCAGATGCGTCTATTCATCAGTCGGTCCTTCAACACGCGCTGGATGTATTGACATCTCGCCTCCCGCCTCTGTGTCTAACACTCTCTACTACTAAATCATGTTTCATTCGAATTGGAAATGAAGCCGGCTTACGGAAAGCTCCCCCTTTAAATTTTACGGTACATATTTCTCTGATTCCTCAGGTAGCAACTGTTCGTATTCTTGGTCTTCTCCTCCATACATCTGGGACTGACACCCCGTGGCTGACAGCCACCCGTAAATCGGCTCACGCTACTCTAGGTCTGATTCGTCGCATAGCTATGCGCTCTGGTGGCGCACGTGCTCATACGGCCCGCCAGCTTGTGCGCTCTATCCTTCAGCCACGGATAGTATATCAGGCACAATTTCAACGTCTCACCCGCAGGCAGTGCGACTCCCTTGAAGCTATCAATCGTGAGTCTATGCGCGTCACAGCATATCTGCCTCGTTTAACACCCATACCTGTGCTACAGGAGTTCGCACAACTTAATACACTCAGTGAAATCATCGACAAACGGGTGGCAAATAGAGCTCGAAAACAGTCTCACATTCATCACACGCAGCATCACATTCTGCAGAAGGGGGAGTTACTGCAGCGTATAGTCCATCTCATCCGCATCTCAACTCTCGCGCGACGTATACTGTGGATACGTGCACTCCCCTGGCATTGGAACTTCAAGTCATTTATAATGCCATTGCTTCCCTTCCGCTCGTTCCAACATTCAATACAGTTCATATTTACACCGACTCCCGCGCCGCCCTTAAACAGCTTAAGGCTGTTCGACGAACGTTCCAGATTTCCAATCAATTCATGTGCTCTGCGCAAATTATCCATGTCCTGTGCGCATACATTGGATTCGCGGCCATGCCCAGGATCCACATAACATTCAAGCGGATGCTATGACTCATCTTCATACATAGACGGTCGGCCACCTTCCCCTCTTCCCCCCAGATCCGTTCCTGTCCCATGTTTCCGATTTCGAAGTTCTGCGCCAGCGAACACGCGCTCTAATTCCTCCGTGTTCGCACCCTCTCCCCCGTAGTCTTACTCGGCAGGAGGAGGTATCCGTGCGCCGGATTCGGGCAGGGGCGACTCTGACACCATCTGTCCGTGATCGGTGGCGTGCCAAAGATCTGCCAGCACCTGACAGGTGCCCTCACTGTAGCGCTGCAGCGGACATTTGTGATGTGCGGCACTTGTTATGGACGTGCCAAGCGATGGCTGCTATCAGAAAACGGCTCCTCAGGGAGGTGGGCCTGCGGTGGAACCGCGAAAGTGACTACGTGAAGTGGACTATGGACCACCGTTTCATTAGCAACCTGTGCGACTACCTCAGCACAACGGCTCTTCACTCCTTCTTTTAACTTTCAATCCCGTGCATTCCTTCCCCAACCCCTTCCCTTTTTCATCTTATGCCTCATGTCACACTTCTCGAATAAAAAAAAAATTTCTGAAAACTTTCCTAGCCCACTGCTTTTCCCCCCGTTTTTCTCAATCGCTCCTCAAAACCTATCTTACTGCTGGCTTATCTGCTCTCGAACGATGCCCATCCCATATCACCCTGCACCCTCTGATTTGGTGTATTGCCATGTGCTCCCAATGCTAGCCTCCCTATGCCGCGTTTTTTTTATTTCTAACCTTGATTGAACATCAGGTCTCATTTACAGAACCGCATTATCGGAAGTCATTCTAAGAACCATCACCGCTTTCCAGATCTCTCTTACCGCTTCATACCTATTGTGAATCCACAGTGCTCTATTTTTCATGACAACTGCATTCCTACTAGCTTCATTCATTACATTTTTTCATGCTCTGTCCGATACTCAGCACCGTTATTTATCCACACCCCAAGATACTTGTACTCATCAACTACTTCTAGGGTGAACTCCTGTAATCTATGCTCGCCGCCCTCATCATTAAATATCATGACTGCAGATTTTTCCTTACTAAACTTTAAACCTAATCTATCTCCCTCTGTACCACTAATGTCTATCAACTTATGCAAATCTTCATGCTGCCTGCCATTAGCACTATATGATCCGGGTATATTAGTCCCGGTAATGACTGCTTATTCCATTCCCATTGCTTGAAAAAATAAAGGTTGAAGCTTAGTCCGCTCCTCTCTAGTCTGGACTCTAACCATTGCAGGTACAACATGAACAACAAAGGAGACAGAGGACGTCCTTGCCTAAGCCCCCGCTGTATGTCTACAGGCACTGATACATTTTTCTTATTTTATAAGCACTCTGTTGCCTTTATATATACCGTTTAAAAGATTAATTACTCCTTCCACATCGAATGTGCCAAGTATGTCCCACAAATACTCTGGAATAATTCTGTCGTAGGCTCCCCTAATATCCAGAAATGCTAGCAATACGGGCCTGTGTTCCTTTTCAGCAATCTCTATACACTGCGTCAATGAAAACAGATTCTGCTCCAACATCCTTTGTTTCGGGAACGCATTTTGTAGCTCCCGTAGCAGCCCCTCGTTCTCCACCCAAGGCTGCAGTCTGTCGTATATAATCTGTATCACCACAATGTAAACCACAGATGTCACTGTTATGGGATGGTAGTTACTTACATCAGCTTTGTTCCCCTTTCCCTTTTATATCATGTTCATTCTACTTAATCGCCATTCATCGCGCACTTTGCCATCCGCTCTCATTCTATTCACTACCTGTATTAATGTATTAGTGTTACTGCTTGGATTTCGGTCTTAGCTTCTTTATTAACATAATCGGAGTGCCATCTGATCCTATTGACGTGCCACTAAGAACCTTCTGTGCCCTTTCCCACTATCTTTGCTCATGTGAAGCAATTGGCAGTAACCGGTCTATCCTCCATCGATAAATTATGTGCAACATTTCTTTCTTGAAATTTTTCTGTCATACATGTTGCTAAGTGTTTCTTTGCTTCAACCCCTTCTATCCAAATACCCTGATCTGTAACAATAAACCTTTGCTCTAGCCTAGTCTTATAACTCATGGAGTTGGGATGCTTCCAAAATTTCTGAGCTGCTTTTCTATCCTTCTTATTTACTTTCACTTCTATTGGGCACCCTTTCTTCTAATTTTCTCATTCATAAAATACGATGCTTCCCTTTTACACTTCATGAAGGTATCCCATTTTTCTGTCTACTTGACCTTCTGGTTCCCTTCTTCTTGGAATATCGGTGTTACCTGGATGCCTCCTGACGTTTCTCTGTGACCTTCTTCACCTCATCCCACCAACTCTTGGTTTTGCGCCTTCTTTTCCCTTTTGGCTTGACTCGTACCTTAGCCTAGGTATAAGCAGAATGGGTTTAGGTGTAAGTCCCTTCTGTTTCATTATCCTCGAAAATTTCTTTCTCAATTTGTTTGGGTACTGCTTCCAGTTGCTTCTCTGAGCAAAAATTCCCCTCTGATTGCTGATCTCGCTTCAGTCCTACGTTAGATTCTCTTCTCAATCTCAACTTGATACGTTTGTTGTCACTACCTAGACTTCAGGAACCATGATCATCTATGCTCATTACCCCAATCTATTATACATCCTCTCTGACATCAGCGCATAATCTATTGTCGAGTGCAGGCTCCCTGCCTCCCATGATATGAACCCTTCACACTTCTCGGTATTGTTGCATACATCTAAATCATTCCTGTCACATATCCAGCAGCATGCTTTCTGCCGAATCAGTGTACCCATCCAGGTCTTCTATATGTGCATTCATGTCGCCTAATATATTTATCTCGCCCGGTCCCCCTAGCTCATCAATGTGGTTGCAATACATTCTAACATTTTCCTGTTTTCCTCTTTGGCATTATATTGACACGAGGATTGGAAGTAGAAGAAGAAAGAGATCGCAGCCTGCGAAGAAGAAAGAGATCGAAGAACTGCGACCGTCGAGAATTTATCACTTTGAGCGTTGATGCTGGTCTTGGATTTTTTACTCGTAAACTGTAAAAACCCAGTTCTCGTGGCTGGGGACTTCAATTCTCACCATGTGTCTTGGGGTTTTAGGACTAATTCATGCGGCAAGCGCCTTTGGGACTGGGTTTCTGATCACAACCTGATGTGCTTAAATTCAGGATCGGCCACTTATCTTCGCTCACACACTCAATCTGTTTTAGATCTCAAGTTCATTAGTCCTGGAATTGGCGTAACGAATTGGTCGACAGTTGATAGCGGCACTTCAAGTGATCATATACCTATTCATTTTGATATCATATGTCGTGTTACTCCGGCGTCTTTTCAGTTGCGGTCACATGTAAATTATGACAGATTTCAGACGGTGTTGCGCTCTGCCCTTGCTCCAGTGTCTAACATCGCCGAGGACCACCAGTCAGCAAGCATCTGTCTGGCTATTGAGGGAAGCCGTAAAAAGTCGGAGTTCCTCGTGAGGCCAACAAAAGGGAATTCTTCTAACTGGTGGAATGCGGACTGTACAAGAGATTACAGGCGGAGGAAGGCAGCATGGAAAAAGCTTCTTCATAACCAATGTCCGAATAACTGGAGTGATTATAAATTTATTGCAGCCACCTTTAAACGCACAGTTTCTCGCGCAAAGGAAAAATATGACTCAGAACACTTCTATTATCTTTCAAAGGCGGGCAACCGACGTGCACTATTCGGTTTTCTACGGTCTAGGAAACAGCTCATGTCCTCTCATAATTTTCAGTCATTAGTTATGTCACCTGTAGTAGCTATCCAGGCGGTTGAATTAATAGCCACAGGCCTGCAAAAGCGGTTCTCGTCTTTACTACCTATGCGACCATTGCTGTCTGCACCAGTTGTACCAAATGATAATGCCTCACAAGTAAATCTATCAGAGCTTTCACAAGTTGTCCAGAGATTGCCAGCTGCTGCTCCTGGCCCTGATGGTGTTACCACAAAGATGCTCAAGATTCTATTTGAAGAATCTCCCAACTCCTTATTGCACCCAATAAACTACTCTCTCAAACACGCTTGGATACCTTCTGAGTGGAAGCTGTCCAAGGTGATCCCTTTACTTAAAAATCAGGGTGGAAGCTATGAATTGGATAATATTAGGCCAATTTCTTTAACATCAAACGTGGTAAAGTTGATAGAAAGGTTGTTACTAATTCGGGTGTCAGCCATTGTGGACCGCAAAAGTATACTCAGCCCGTGCCAACTCGGTTTCCGGCCACGGTGTTCGATATGGAATGTACATGCTGATCTTGAGAGCAGAATCCTCCTTGCTCGTCGTCAACGCCTGGTCGCGGCTTTGGTTACGTTAGATGTCGCCAAAGCTTACGACAGTGTAGAACACTCCATCCTGATACATAGGCTACAGTCTCTTCAATTTCCAGATTATATAGTTGCATGGATATCTGCATTTCTTCATAACAGGGAATTCTTTTGCGTCCATAATGGTGTTCATTCAGAGAGGTATAGACAAACGCGAGGTGTACCGCAAGGAGCTGTTCTTTCTCCTGTGCTCTTTAATATTCTGTTAAGCTCAATTCCTCTCCACCGCCATGTACGCACTTACGTCTATGCGGACGACATTGCGTTTTTTGCTGCTGCGCCAGATATACATTCTCTGTATGGTCCGTTGCAGTCATATTTGAATACACTTGAGCACAGGTTGAGCGCATTACACCTGAAGTTAAATGTTGGCAAGTGCGCTACTCTTGTTTTCCCTCTATTCTCTCCTGTAGTGGTCTCTCTCACTTGCCAGTTAAAAATAATACCGCAGGTTCAATCCCTAAAATACCTAGGGGTAATTTATGACAACAAACTCACTTGGCGACCTCACATTGACCATGTCGCGGCGAAAGGGGCTCGTGCCATGGGCATGTTACGGAGATTATGTCATCGCCGGTATGGCATGCGCAGAAATGCGCTATTAATGATCTACATAATTTTTGTCAGGCCAATTTTATAATTTGGATCAGTGTTGTTTTCAGGCTCGGCTACATATAAACTTCGCCCTCTCGTCCTTTTAGAGAGGGAAGCACTTCGCATGTGCCTCGGCCTTCCAAAATTTGTGGCTATCAATGTGCTGTACCTTGAAGCCCACATTCCGTCTCTCTTATCACGACTTCAATTTTTAACTGTGCAAGATTACCTCAGGATCTATGAATCCCACTTCCACCGTTCCCAAAGCATTTTCTGTTCTCAGCCGACCTCCTTTTTTGGTGTCCCCTGGTCTCGTTTCAATTCCCCAGAGGTAGTGTTTGTGCAAAGATTACTTCAGCCTTTAGATATAAACATTTATGATATACTTCCTGCGCTTCGGAATGGGCCCACTATCCACATTGTTTTCGACGACATATTCCCAAAAACTGAAAAACTTTTGCCACCGAGTATTCTAAATGGTCTTCTAGAAGATCATCTGAGGACCTTACCTACAGATATAGCAATGGCCACTGATGCATCGCAATGCAATGAAAAAGCAGGTGTGGGAATATTTTGCTCGCATTTAGACTGGTCCTTTTCTCTGCACCTTCCAGATTTCACCCCTATTTTTCAAGCAGAGTTTCTAGCAGTTGTGCTTGCTCTACGCAAGCTAGACCCCTCTATTACAGCAGTTGCAGTAATTACTGATTCTTTATCTTTGTGTTCGTCCCTCGCTGCACAGGTGGACGGTCCCATTTTATCAACTTTCTTATCCCTACTTCCTCCGCATTTGAGCCTTGTTCATTTAGTATGGGTTCCAGGCCACAGCAGTGTGACAGTAAATGAGATTGCTGATAATCTCGCAAAGGCTTCCCTCAGCGGCCCCGTGTTGCCAATCATCCCGGCTACAGCCTACATTACAGCATCTAGATTTCGGCGACGTGCGTTTTTAAGCACGCAAGACACATCACTTTTAACATCGGCGGATTATGAGCACCTTAAATATTATTGGAACAGGAAAATTTGTTGATCTCGGCAGCTTGAAGTATCACTGACGAGGCTGCGCTGCCGCATCCCCCCTCTAAATTTCCATTTACGCAAGTCGGGTTTGGCGCTCTCTCCCCTTTGTGCATTTTGCCGTGAGCCAGAATCTATTGAACATTCTTGGCTGTATTGTCGCCGATTCAACTCACTGAGAAAAATGTTGCTGGAGGAGCCCTTGCAGCATCTTGGCCTTAGTTTGAGCAGCCCGCTCTTGCTATCACTTGGCGCCACCACATTTGGGTTCAGCCACAGATCTGTTTGCACCGCTGTTCAAAATTTCCTGATAGAATCTCTCTGCTCGTATTACCGCCGCTTTGTTAAAGATTTTTATCGCCTAGCTGAGCCATTGACTGCCTTGACTCGAGATGACACACCCTTCGTATGGGGAAGTGCCCAAGACGCAGCCTTCGAGGAACTCCGCTGCCGCCTTCAAAGTCCACCAATACTAGCTCATTTTGACGAGAATGCAGAGACTGATGTCTACACTGACGCCAGCAATGTCGGCATCGGAGCGATCTTCGTACAGTGGCAGGACGGCGCAGAGCGAGTAATCGCCTACGCGAGCCGCACACTTTCTCGATCGGAACGGAACTATTCGACGATCGAAAAAGAGTGCCTTGCCGTCATCTGGGCTCTGAGTAAGTTTCGACCTTACATCTACGGCCGACCGTTTCGTGTTGTCAGCGATCATCACTCGCTATGCTGGCTGGCCAGCATTCAAGACCCTTCTGGCCGGTTGGCCAGATGGAGCCTCCGTTTACAGGAGTACGACATTACGGTCGTCTATAAATCGGGTCGTCAGCACCAGGACGCGGACTGTTCATCACGAGCGCCCGTGAAACCGGCTACGCAAGACATCCCCAAAGATTGCCCTGTTCTTTGTGCCATTAGCATCTCCCGTACGGCGCAGCTTCAACGAGCAGATTCTGAGTTGGCGCCACTCGTTAAGTATCTCGAGGGTTTGAATTCTCATGTACCTCGTGTGTTTCGCCGTGGACTACAGACCTTCATTCTGCGGCGTGGAGTCCTCTACAAGCGTAACTTTGACAGCAACAGAGACGTTTCTGCATGTTGTGCCATCCCAGTTACGCTAGAAATCTTAAGCGCTTGTCATGATGAACCATCCGCCAGCCACTTGGGGGTTTGTCGCACACTGGCAAAGATTCGGCTTAAGTATTACTGACCCAATTTACTCCCATCCGTGAGTCGATACGTAACAACATGCCGGAATTGCCAACGGCGCAAATCTCCTCCTCTGAAGCCAGCCGGCTTTCTGCAGCCCATAGCACAACCAAAGACCCCTTTTCAGCAAATTGGCATAGACCTCCTCGGCCCTTTTCCGAAGTCGACCAGAGGAAACCGGTGGATTGCGGTCGCGACAGATTATTAGACCCGATACGCTGAGACCACGTCACTTGCAAACGGTACTGCTGCTGAAGTCGCCGACTTCTTCGTCCACAACATCGTCCTGCGTCATGGCGCTCCTGCAGCTATCATTACTGACCGTGGAGCTGCATTTACGGCCCGCTTCACTCAGGCTGTACTCAAGCTCACGCACACCAGCCATAGACGCACAACAGCCTACCACCCGCAGACAAATGGCTTGGTAGAGCGCCTCAACAGGACCTTGACCGACATGCTTTCCATGTATATTGATATCGAGCACAAGACATGGGACGAAATTCTCCCATACGCAACATTCGCGTATAATACCGCGCAACAAGAGACGTTCGAATTAGTCTTCGGTCGACAGGTTACCACCCGCCTCGATGCTATGCTACCCGTGGACCCCCCTGACAGTGAGAGTGAACTTGTTGTCGACGTCGCCACCTATGTTCAGCGCGCGGAAGAAGCACGGCAACTGGCCAGACACCGCATTCACCGTCAGCAGCAGATCGATGCTGACCGCTACAACCTTGGACGCCGCTACGTTACCTACCACCCAGGCGACTATGCGTGGGTTTGGACGCCCATTCGTCGTCGCGGGCTGTCCGAAAAGTTACTGCGCCGCTACTTCGGCCCTTACCTTGTTGTCCGCCGCCTCAGCGACGTAACGTACGATGTTGCACCAGCCTCGCCAGCTCGTTCATCGCACAACGGCAAGCGCAGCGACGTTGTGCATGTGGTGCGAATGAAGCCGTACTACGAGCGACTCCCCGAGTGACTTTCCGGCTGCATGTAGTCATATTCCGTGATGTCAGACTCGTGGTGTACCTCTTGAACACTTTTTCTCCCCGCTATTCGGTCTGACGGTAACACCGCATCGGGGCGATGTTCCTGAAGAGGGGGCAGTGACACGAGGATTGGAAGTAGAAGAGAGAGATCGCAGCCTCTAGAAGTAAACGACGCTGAAGTGTAGGTCCGTTTCTCTGGTGCCCTCGTTCAGCCGCTGCAGTTCCTTTTCAGTGTAACAGCTGTTACAATATGTAGTCCACAGGTATACAAAGCCACTGAGTGTTTGCTCCCCTGCCACTTTTCTTTTTAGCCATAAATGTTCCTTGCATCCCAGTTCAACCCTTTGAAAATTCATACTTTTTTGAATGAAGGCCCCAATTCCAACCCCCCTTCTGCTGCCCTCTGTTCTATTGCAATATTCCCATGCGTAGTCTGGGTTACAGGTTGGTTGCTCCATGTCTCTAAGATGCGATTCCACTAAACCATGCACCATTAATTCCTCCTGCCTTAACTGTCCTTCTATTTCCTCCATTTCAGTCTACTCCTGCCACCTTGCATGTTAATAAAACCTATATCTGAATTAACTTTGCCCTGGCGCTTGTGTCTATTTCTTCTCCTATGGTTCCATCTTCTATTTGACCTTGGTTCTTTCTCTACACTGGTTCGCTGAGACCTCTGGGTCCCCCCCAAACAGCTGTGTCCTGGCGACCTATCCTTCAACGCAGCCTGTTGCCAGTGGCACCACTGTAGTGAATGCATTCCTGAGCAAAATTGTGGGAGCTGACCTCGTACACTTCCCTGCTAACTTCCATTGTCCCGCATCTTGGTTGTCGATTAATCACTGTGGTCAAAACGCCTTCCTCAACCCTCGTTACGTTCGAGCCACCGACTACCAGAACCCTCCTCCGCTCTAACCGTTTGCTTCCTAACTGCAACTGTTGCCCTCCGGAT